>NC_056743.1:748901651-749089151 GCF_019279795.1 Protopterus annectens
AGTATAATGTTATGCTAATTATAGTTTGATTACTTTTATATCAATGTAAATTTGCCTATGTTACAAGTGATAATTTAGTAAAGGTGTTTTAAAAAAAAAGTGCTTTACAACCTAGGAGCCTTGCCACTCCTGTAAGTCTATCCTTACGGGATTCCTTTCTTGATACCTGGAAACATCCAGATTCAGCTCCATCTGCTCCTGAGAAGTTAAATGTCCTGCGTAAACTTCTGGCATTGTAAAGTGGCATGTACTTCATATGGATCACTGCTGCAGTAGCCTAAACTTATATGGGTTATATTCTGCTGAGGATGTAATAACATGCCTGCTTCCAGGGCTTCAGGGTACCTTCCACATTTGAGCTACAATGACTAAAATTTAGGCTTGGGCAAGAAACCTTCAAAGCTTTTCTGCTGCCTGAGAGAGTGCTAATGTGCAAACTTTTGAGGATGGACAGTAGGCTAATGCTGTTCCATTCATGGGCAGATAAGTTCCTTTTGTGGAAAAAAAAACTTTCACTTTGTTTTTTATGACAGCAAGCTTACTCTTTCTGTAAAACTTAATTTTTAAGTTAGGGAAAATGGTAATGATTATGTGACTTTTGATCACTTTAATGGGAGCATTATTTTTGTGATAAAAGGTTGTTAAAAATGTTACATTTTTTCTGTGGTAAAAGTTTTATTATTTTACTTTTGGGGGCTGGGTAACTGTTTAAAGTGATTTTTTTTACTGCCTTTTAATGGGGAAAGTTACTTTTTTTTTCTTTTTCAACAACTTACCTGTTGCTTCCCTGGGAGTTCAGCATCTTTTTTGACGTATCCACGAAACAACAAAGGTAGGAGAGAACTTCGACAGTAAACAACCAAAGGAACTGAGGGCGATGCCCAGTATAAAGATGTACAAAAACACTGTTGAGACTACAAAAATGATTTAATGGTTTTATATAAATAAAGCACAATATGTTGAGTGCTTTCATCCCTAGTAACAATCAGCCAGCTGTTTTATTTTTATGTATCCTTTTTTGATCGAGTAAGTCACACTAAGCTAGTGGCCTCTTTTCAGGGGAGACCCTATTGGTTTAGTGAATCGAGCTACTGATAAACATTTGGATAATGCAAATTCCTCCTTTTTCTGATAAGACTGGGAATGCTTTTGCTAGTTTGGAGGAAAAAGTATATTCTTCTGCAACACCAGTTTTGAGCATTCTGAACCATCATGCTCATATGTTGAAGTTTATGCTTGCTTGCTTATAAGAATCTGAGAAATGTCTGGCACAGATTTCCTCTTCTGAAAAATCCGTGTTGTCTAAGTTGCTTCTGTGTCTCAAGTGACTACCCAATGTTTGAAATGTGCATATGTAATGCCATTTCCAGGGGAGGCTGCCACTGGAATTGCTAGGAAGAGGACTGCTTGGCTTGGCTATATTCTGAAATCCTCCATACAATGTCAGAATCAAAATTTTGAATTCTTCCTTGGATAGAGACCTAGTTTTTAAACCTTCTGTAGCAAAGGTCATTAAAAAGTGTGATTGAGGGAAGCTGATTCAAGGGATTGCTCAGATTTTTCAGCCCTCTTTCTCCAAATTTGTCAAGGGATTCAATACTCCTTCTCTAACCTTCTTTATAAAGCACAATACAGATCCAGCAAATTGTTGTTAAGCAAATGTTTAAAAAGCAATAACTACCACCCCCAGAACAAAGAACAGTCTAAGTCTAAATGACTATATGAAGGACTTCTCCTCCCCACCCCACGCTGGCAATCCGTTAATTCTTCCAGAAAGTCTGCACCTCTCTGTCTGGCAATAGGTAGTTTCAGACAGATGGGTTCTGAGAGTAATCCATCAAGGTTACACATGGCACTGGAGTGCCTCCCAACATTTTGGGAGATCTATGCTTACCCACCAGACCAATCTCTACTTTTCATTCTTGTCACTCAGCATTTACTTACTACTTGGAGGGGATGATAGAAGCTGCACCCCCCCCCCTCCACACACACACACACAAACAGGAGAAAATTTTTATACAACAATGTTTCTTTTCCCAAAGAAAGAAGATTCTTGGAGACCAAGTCTGCGTCTTTCCTTTCCAAACCTGTTTGTGATCTTTCCAAAGTTCAAAATTTTGTCACTTCACAACTTATCCCTTATTCCCCATTTGAGCTTTCCAGTGACCTTAGATTTAAGTGATGCATATCACATACATATATGTCAAGTTTGTATACATTTCTTAAGGTTTTATGTGCCTGTATCACATTATCAGATGTCCTTCCTTATCACTGTTGCAATTTTCTTTACTCTTGGGATATCCTGCCAAGGACAGCCTAATGTCTGATGAATATATCAAAAGCTTTACACCTTCCATGCATCATATATCAGAGTTATGTCCTACATGCAAGGCGTAAGGTACATATTTGATGTGCAGACACCTAATGCTCAGAACTTCTTTGCCACCAATCCAAATGGTACTTCTGAATTAGGTCTGTATGCCATTCATCTAGCTGGTTCATCTACCGAGCCTTGTACAGGTAAATGCTTTGTTAGGGCTCCTTCCTTTCTTTTTCCTCATTTGTAGTTTGTTTTCATGTCATCCAGGATGGGTATATGAAAGGGGAAGGCAGATTTTCCCATAAAAATAGACACAAAAAGTGCCTTTTTTGTTTGAGTGCGGAGCATGACCATACTTGTGTGATATCTTTCAGGCATTTTCCCTAAGACACTCCACAGCTATCTGTCATTTCTTTCAGTTTATTAGGAAAACCAACATCTGAAGCTTTTGACCCAGGGTACCATTGCAAAATCCACTCACCCCAAAGTTTAGCCTCCACTTAAGGAAAAAAAAAGCTGAAAAAGCATGTTTTGAGCCTGCTGCTTTCCAGCCTCCACTAGACATTAAACCTTAGGTTGGCTAAAGAACCAGAGGACTGTCTGGTGCTGACCAATTCCCTTTGCCACAACACAGGTGTAGGTCAACCATGGAGCTGTCTACTGACATCTGCCGAAGCTGTGCATATATCTGCTACAGATGTAGAGGAGGAACCACAGCTGATTACATCTGAAGGACCTAGTGGGATTCCACAAATTTTAGTTAGGGAAGTGGCGCATGTTACCCTCATTGAATTTAGGTAGAGATCCAAACCTCCTAGAATTGTTGAAGCAGATGCTCCTTTAAAAAAGAAACAAAAAAATGCGGCTTCTGTGGCTAAAGATCCCCCAAAGAGTGGCAGGACTTTGCTTCGGAGCTGTTTAATGCCCTTATGGCCCTGAAATCCCCAAAAGGGTTGTCCGTCCCTGCCTGTGCTCCCTGGTCTTCCACCCCTTCTAGCAGACCTGGTGATTCTGAAGCTTCTGATGAAGTGTTGGATTCTGGTGAAGAGTCTTTGGCATATTCCTCCCAGATCCACTCTGGCCCTGAGGTTGGATAAAGAAGATTCTTTGCCTTCTGACACTCCTTTTGAAGAATTATTCTTTGGGGGATACAGTGGTCCATTTGATGGAACACTTTTAAGTGGGACTGTTCCCAGGTTTCTGAGGTTGACAAAAGGTCTGAACTCTTGTAAATGGATTCATCCAGACTCTCTGTAGACCTTCCTGTCTTAGCTGCCCTTTTGGATACATTTACAGAAGCCCGACTCTTAACCTCCAGCCCCCAAGAAGCCAGACAGATTTAATAAAGTTTCAGAGGATCATATGTGCTTAAATAAAAGTCCTTTATCTGATACTGTCATTTCCATCTCCACAGGTAAGCCATCCAACCTGCTTTCCTCTTCCAAGCTTTTACTTTCTGACAAGAACAGCTGTGCTGTGGAGAGGTATTGGAAAAATGTGTATACCTGTGCTACTTTGGCTTTTAGGGTCACTAATTATCATGCCCTCATGACTAGGTATGTCCTAACTCTCTTCTGCCAGTTGGGGAGGTTTTGACTGATGTGTTTGATTTGGACAGCAAGACTTCTGCTGCTTTTCTTCTGAGCTTTGCCTTTTGGATGTCTCATCATACCATTAAATGCAGCTGATGCCTCTTCTAGGGCAGCTGCATCTGGCTCTTTTATGAGGAGATACTCTTGGTTGCACCTTCAAGACTTGCCTGAGGACATTAATGCCAAACTGCGAGTCTCCCTTGGACAACCAAAATCTTTTTGTCACTTCTGCTGCAGAATTGTGTAAAATCCTTCAGATGTGAAGCAAAATTTTGTTTCCCGAGTTCCAGATGAACTATCCATCCAAATCTTATTTTGTTGGTAGGCAGCCTGGACACCCTATAAGGAGAAAGAGGGTTAAGTGGACTTTCCCCAGACAAACCCACTCAGTTGTAGTGGCCAAAAACGTATTTTCCTAACAAATCTGCCTTCTGTTTGACATCCAGCCTCCTCTTCCCCTTGGCCAGATTCCTCTGTCCCTCAGGTTAACCCTTTCCTTTCTTGTTTGAAACAGATAACCACAGATGCCTGGCTTCTTTCCATCATCCATCATGGTTATTTTATGGTTTGGAAGTCCCTTCTTCTATTTTTTGGCCTTCCGAAGCAACCTCCTTGACAGCTTCCTCATTTTCCCTTGGTTGTGCAGGATCTGATGGCTCAAGTAACCATCCAGCCTTTTCTATTGTGTCAGCAGGGAAAAGGTTTTTATTCCAGAAATATGTCCTTCAAGGATGCATCTGCAGTCTTAACAAATGGGTTGTCCTGTCGTCAGGCAGCCCTTCGGTCGGCCGGATTCCAAAGTCTGGGTCTGGCTTCGGCTGGTGTCGCACTTCACCCGACGTCATTGCGGCAGTTCGGGTATAAAGGCATCAGCCGACGCCATTTTCCCCAGTCTTTCTTGCCGCGTGGCGCCCGAAGCAGAAGCTGTTCGCAAGTGCCGGTCGGTCAGATCCAGAGAATACTACTACCGAATACTACTTCGAAGACTTCTATAAAGCTAAGTACCCGCTAGGGACTCTTTCTTGCCTCAGCCGATGTCAGAGAAAGTTAATAACTATTTATCTTGTGGGAAACAAATACCTCATAAAGATTTCCACTCCTATTGCATACATTGTTTAGGCCCAGACCACGACGTAGCAGCTTGTCTAGCCTGTGCTTCTTTTAACCGGCGGACGCTTAAACGTCGCTCGGACTTTGCTGAACAGATTTCCGGCTCCGATTTTGCCTACATTATGCCGTCGGATCCTCCGACTACGCAAATAACCAAAAAGCGCAAAGAAAAGGACCGACACTCGTGGTCCGCGGTTTTGGCCGAAACCGCGGTTAAGCAACCCGCGAGTGTCTCTGTTTCGGCCGAAACCGAGCAAGCGGTTCTTTCTTCTGCCGATAACGTGCCTTCTACCGAGGCCTCTTCTACCCTGGTAGAAACGGCTTCTGAAATCCAACCTTCTGTTGCGATTTCACAGGAATTATCAGACACCATTCCCCTTGATATTTCTACCCCTGCACGTGGAGCTGCTAGGCCTCCTCCAGCTATGTCTATTAAGGCCTTTGCCAGGGCTAAAGCAGCCAAAGCTTCAAAACCTGGGCCTGCCAAGCCCCCCTCTCACAGGCCCAGCACCAGCTCCCATATGCTTTCCTTGGCAGAGGATCTCATCTCTTTAATTCGTGGATCCCAGCCTCATCCAGACAGGGCCTCTCTCCCTCCTCCAGAAAAGAGGCCTAGAGCAGAGCCCCCTGAGCCAGTAGCCACAGATGATTCCTCTGATGACTCAGAACATTCAGACCCTCCTGAGGCTTCTTACTCTCCTTACGAAGACTCTGATGCTGAGGAGTCCATCCCTTCAGCCTCTCCTCCTGAGGAATTTTCCTTTGGGGAAACCTTGCATGCTATGAGGGAACAATTTCAGTGGCAGGGCCAAGATTTCTCAGACTCTAGAAAAAGGCTTAGGACTTTTCTACACTTGCCACAGCATAGGCCTTTAGCTATACCTCCAGTTCTATCTGTTGTTGATGATGCATTTAATGATGCTTGCACTACTCCTGATACTTTACCTCCGGCCCCTGCTAAGCCTGATAGGTACTACAGGGTCCCGGACACTCATCACCACTTATATAAGGCCCCTTTTGCAGACCCAGAGACTATCTCCCAGGGCCCTAAAGCTGTAGCAGCTACTTCTTCTAAAAACCTCCCTCTGAAAGGGAATCCAGGTCCTTAGAGAGATGGGGTAAAAAAGTTTACACCTCTGCTACCTTGTCAGCTAGAGCTTTGAACTGCCAATTTCATATGATTCAATATCAAGAGTTTATGCTTGACCAGTTGACTAAAAAACTGTCCTCTGAAGAATCTATAGATAAAAAGTATGTTCAAGAAATGTTACATAACATACAGCAGGTTAGTAACCATTCTTTAAAATGTGGCTATGATGCACTGGAGGCTTCCTTTAGATCAGCCATGACTGGCACGGTGATCAGGAGGCATGCATGGTTGAAAGAACAGGCATTACCAGACCATGTCAAATCAAAGCTTTTGGATGCACCTATGGACAAGGTCAATTTATTTGGTGCCCCCGCACAGCAGGTACTAAAAAAGATGGAAGAGAAAGCAAAATCTGTGCAAACAGTAAAAGATTTCCTACAAGTTCAACCTCCAAGGTTTAGCAGGAACTGGCCCTCCAAGAATTGGTCCTTTCCAGACTCGTCTAAGGCACAAAGAGGCAGGAATAGGCGCTCTAGAGGCAGAAACCAATCCAGGGGTGCCTACAGGGGTCGCCAGTGGCAGGGTAACAACCAACGAGGCACGGATACAGCCACCACCACTACAACAACTCAATCACAGTGACTTGGCGGTGGCTCCGCCTACCAGGGAACAACTGGAAGCATTCTTAGGCGGAAAGCTAACATTATTTTCAAAAAACTGGCACTGCATTACAAGAGAAAAATGGATTTTGCAGACTATAGACAAAGGTTACAGGTTCCATTTCCATAAACTACCCGGAAAGAGAGGAATGCCAAACCTACCACCCTCTCAAAGGGCAGAAGCTCTCAAACAAATATCCCAATTACTAAGAATGCGAGCTGTGGAAAAAGTACCATTTATGGAGCAAGGGAAGGGATTTTACTCCAGGCTCTTCCTGGTACCAAGAAAAGAAAACAAATGGAGGCCTATTCTAGACCTGTCCGCTTTAAACACATTCCTCATTGTTCCAAAATTCAAAATGCTGACCCTACAGCAGCTTCTTCCCATGCTGGGCAAGGAGTCTTGGCTGGTAACTCTAGATCTCAAGGAGGCATACCTGCACGTCCCCATAAGACCAATTTGCAGAAGATACCTCAGATTTCTTGCAGGATCAGAGCATTATCAATTCTCAGCATTGCCCTTTGGCTTATCTACTGCGCCCAGAGTGTTCACGAAATGCCTGGCATCAGTAATCGCTCATTGCAGACTTCAGGGAATTCAAATCTTTCCCTACCTGGACGACTGCCTGATACAAGCGGACAACAAAAACAAATTAACAGAAGACTTACAAAGAGTCATCTACCTGCTACAAGCCCTGGGATATACAGTCAATACAAAAAAGTCAAGGCTGATTCCATCCCAAATAATAACCTTTCTGAGTGCAGAACTGGACACATCAAAACAAATGGCATTCCTAACTGCAGAAAAGAAAGAGCAACTTCCTCTCTACTTCTTGGCATTAACAAAGCACAGCCATCTTAACTGCAAGAAAAGTGCTACGAGCTCTAGGCTTCATGGCATCCTGCATAATTCTGGTCCCTCATGCCAGGCTTCATATGAGAAAGCTACAGTGGTACCTAAAAAAATTGTGGTCTCAGCACAAGCACAGCCTAGAAACCAAAATTCCAATAATCCCATGCCTGAAACAAGAGTTCTTATGGTGGGCTCAGGCCTGTCAATCAAACACAGGACTGCCCTTCTGCAAAAGTCAACCAAGACAGACTATCACGACAGATGCCTCAGACCTCGGTTGGGGGGCACACATGATGGACAAGTGCATTCAAGGCCTATGGACCCAAGACCAGCTGCATCTGCACATAAATCTAAAGGAAATGATGGCAGTAAAATTGGCAATCCAGGCATTCAGACCTCTTCTCCAAGAAGGCCAGTTGATGATAAGGACAGACAACACCACAGTTATGTGGTACATCAACAAACAGGGAGGCACACACTCATACCCCTATGCCGGCTGGCACTGGACCTATGGGATGTGGCTCTGAGCTACAACATTCAGTTACAGGCAATTTATGTACCAGGAAGGAAAACATTCTAGCAGACATATTAAGCAGAACTACAACAGATGCCCACGAATGGATGCTGCATCCGGACATTTTCAAAACCATCACAAGAAAATGGGGATTACCACAAATAGACTTGTTTGCATCCCCATGCAATCACCAGTTGAAGAAATTCTGCACAAGGACTTACCACCCACTTGCTTGGAAGGTGGACTCCCTATCCTTCAGTTGGAAAAGCCTGACAGCATACGCATTCCCACCACTTCCTTCGATGCACAAGGTGCTTCTCAAGATCAAAGAGGAACGTCCGAGGATCATCCTGATAGCCCCAGACTGGCCAAGACAACATTGGTATCCACTGCTGAGGAGCATGTCCCGGGAACAAATATGGAAACTGCCCCTGATCCCATTACTGCTGACAGAGAACAACTACAACATACTGCATCCAAACCTAAAAACTCTGCAGCTAACTGCATGGAACATTACATAACAGCAATTAACCCAGATTTATCCCAAAGAGTTAGACATAATCCTGGAGGCTCGTAGACCTTCAACAAGAAAGAATTATGCAGCTAAATGGAAAAGATATCTCATCTGGAGCACTGCAAAGGGGCAAGATGTGACATTGGTAAACATAGCCAACATCCTGGAGTACTTGGCGGAGCTCTTCCATACAGGCCTGTCCTATTCCTCCATCAAGATACATGCATCAGCTATTTCAGCAGAATACAGCTTGAATCCTCCTGTCTTCTCGCATCCTCTGCTCAGACAGTTTCTCAGGGGAATTAAAAATGTAAAACCTCCCAGGAAACCTCAATTGCCAGCATGGGACTTGAACTTTGTGCTAGAAAAGCTGACTCTACCTCCTTTCGAGCCAGCAGCTACAGCAGAAATGCAATACTTATCCTGGAAGACTGCTTTCCTGCTGGCAATAACTTCAGCAAGAAGGGTCTCTGAACTACAGGCATTAATGGCAGTACAACCCTTCCTGATCTTCCATCAAGATAGAGTGTCCTTGAGAACAAATCCTACATTCATGCCTAAGGTGGTATCCAGAGTCTCTTTAAATCAGGCTATCCACCTTCCTACATTCTTCCCCAATCCACAAAACGGGAGAAAAGCTCTTGCATACCTTGGATGTACACAGACAATTACGCTACTACCTGGACAGGACAAAAAACAATAGAAAAACTGACCAGCTACTGGTAGCTTATGCAACAGGAAAGGAAGGAAAACCAATTTCTAAACAAACAATCTCCAAATGGATAGGAAATTGCATTAGATTTTGTTACTCCTACCATGGAAAGAAAACTCCAGAGAACATCAGGCCTCACTCCACAAGGGCCACAGCCACTACCACAGCTTTCTTACGAGGAGTGGCTACCAAGGACATTATAGAGGCTGCTACTTGGGCCTCCGTGCATACATTTGCCAAGCATTATAATTTACCTCTATACTCTAGATCCCGTGCTGGTTTTGCCACTGCTGTTTTGCAAGGGATCCTGACTACACCATAATCTATTCTCATTTCCTCCTCCCCTAGTTTAGCTATGGTATTCTACCCATTTGTTAAGACTGCAGATGCATCCTTGAAGGACATAGTACAGTTTTGTACCTACCATAAATGTAGATGTCCGAGAGGAATGCATCTGCAGTCAGGATTACCCTCCTCCTTCCCTCTGAGGTACTCCTAGGGTACTTACCAATCTTAAGCTAGCTTGGGGGGGATCTATTATGGTGTATTTGTTTGTATATATGTACATACATGTTTATTTTGTGTGTTTGCTCTCTACTATTTGGAAACTTTGGCATTTATCCAAATTTAGCCAACAAAGAGGGCACCTGGCATCTGGGGCAAGAAACACTGAGGAAAATGGCGTCGGCTGATGCCTTTATACCCGAATAACTGCCGCAATGACGTCGGGTGAAGTGCGACACCAGCCGAAGCCAGACCCAGACTTTGGAATCCGGCCGACCGAAGGGCTGCCTGACGACAGGACAACCCATTTGTTAAGACTGCAGATGCATTCCTCTCGGACATCTACATTTATGGTAGGTACAAAACTGTACTTTTCTGATTCTAAGGAAGGGAGGGATTGTGGGAGCCCATTCCTAGACCTACATTTTCTCAACATCTTTCTCAAGGTTCCTTCATTCAGTTTGCTGTCTCTTCAGACGCTTTTCCCTCTATGTGGCTAAATGGAAGATATTTTCTATTTGGTGTCTCAGGCACAACCTGTATCCTTTTTCTTTGGGGTTCCTATGGTCCTTTCTTATTTGAATGAGTTGCTCAATGCTAGTTTGGCATATTCCTCTGTTAAAGTTAATTTCTCAGCCATTTCTGCCTTTCTGCCTCTGAGTCTGTCTTTGGCTTCTAGTTTTGAAGTCAACAATTTCTGAAAGGCCTCTTTCATAGCAGGTCTAAAGCATATTCCTTCTCCTTGGAACCTTAATTTTGGTCTTAAAAAAAATTGACACTATTCATTCTTTGCCTGCCTTATCTTCTTCCCTGCAGCATTGTACTTGGAAGACTGTATTGTTAGTGACCCTTACCTCTGCCAAGGGAGTCTCTGAACTTAAAGCACTTATGGATGTTACTCCTCTTTTTGGAATTCACAAGGGCAGGGTGTCTGTTTGTACTGATCCTTTTATGACCACGGTGGTTCATTTGTCCCTGAGTCAGTCTATTCATCTTACTTCTCCACAGACCTCTAGTGAGAGGGTTCTACACATCTTAGTTTTGCATAGACAACTCAGATATTACTTGGATAAGACAAAATGCATTAGAAGGTCTGAGAAACTGTTTCATTTCATGTGAGGAAATTGGGTTTGGCAGTGGCAATGCAAACCATTTCCTCCTAGGTTTATAAGGTAATTACTTTCTGTAAGTTTCATGGCAAGCAGCTTTCCTTCTGTGTCCATGGTCATTCTAAAAGGGTAGCGGACTCTTCTGATGCCTTATTCAAGGGTCTAGATACTAGATTTTCAGAGTTGCTACTCAGTCGTCTGTTGACACTTTTACCAAACATTACAAGTTGGATGTTATTTCCAGGGCCGGTTTTGCCAGGGACATCCTTCATGGGTTTGTGGAAGGCTGTTCTCTGCCTTCCTTCTCCTATACTTTCCAGTTCATAGGTGTGTTTAAGGCTAATGGCCCTGGAGCCTTTACAAACCTAGCCCATAGGATTGCCCTGGCATCGTGGCACCCGACCTTAGTTCCTAGTGCCTCTGTCAAGTAGAGCCACTGGAGTGATCCCAGGGGTGAATTTTCTATTTCCATTCCACTCATCAAGATTTCTCTTGAAGAGGACCAGTGAGGTGCTCTGCTTGACATGTATGGGAAGTCTTTTCCATAGCATGGGCAGTCACTAGGTTATGAACCTGTCCCTGCAGCATGTTCTGTTGATTGTGGTAACGAGGTTGAGGTCTCTGGAGCATGTGATGTGGAGGGATTGGGATTTCTTTAGATGTAGCATTTCTAACAGAGCTGGGTCAGACACGGTTTTGTAAGTTGAGCAGAGATTGTCTCTAAGTAGGCGATATGAGACAGAGAATATTTGGACTTTTTTTGAGTCTGTCCATATAGGACAAGTGTTTAAGGCCTAGGATCCTCTTTGTGAGGTACTTTTGTAGTGCCTCCAGTTGTTGCAGGTGTCTAGTGAGGTACATGCCAAATGGGGCATTGTACTCAATGATTGGCCCAATGAGGGAAGAGTAGAGGGAGACAGTGACCTCTTTCTTCCTGGATGCAAAACCCTTAGTAATGAGATGAGCCACATAGAAGGACTTTCTGACCACAGTGGCAACGTGGTGGTCAAAAGAGAGGTTGCTGTCAACCTGTGTTCCCAGATCTCTGATGACACCTTCTGTGTTCAGTGGACTACCATCAATGTGGTAATTCAAAGGAACTGGGTTTTTCCCAAGGGGGATGACACAATTTTTGGCATTGAGCTTAAGGCCATGGTTCTGACACCAGTCGTTGATGTCACTGAGACCTTTCTGTAGGATGTCAACATCACTTGGGGAGTTAGTAATAGCTCCCAACTTGCAATTGTCTGCAAACTTTGTCAGTCAGAGTCCCTTTGTGTTAGCCTGGACTTCAGTGAAGTAGATACCAAACAGGAGAGGACCCAGGACTGAACCCAGTGGGACTGCACTCGTGACTGGTCAGCAGTCTGATTTGGAGTCAGCTACTTTCACACTGTGGTTTCTGTCTTTGAGCCAGTTTGCAACCCACCTAGTGATATAGGGGTTGATGTCTAGCTTAGTGAGTTTTTCTGTGATTCCTGAGTGAGGAATGGTATCAAAGGCCTTGGGCAGATCAAGGTAGACTGTATGAACCACCTTGCCTTCATCCACAGATCTGGTGACTGACTCAAAGAAGTCAACCAAGTTGAGCAGGCATGATCTACCCTTCACAAAACCAAACTGTGTAGGATCCAGAGTTTGGAGATTCCCTATATCCTTATTTATTGGGTCCATGATGATGCGTTCCATAGCTTTGCTTATCAGACTCATCAGGCTAATTGGGCAATAATTCCCGGGGTTTGTACAGTGCATCGGTGTATGATTCACCTGTCATGCAACTATTCTCCTTTTGCATGGGTGCCGTGAAGTTAGCCACCTCTGTTTTTAGGAGCCCAAAGTTAACTTTGAAGAAGTTTTTCATGGTGGTTACCTTTGTGGGCGGGGGGATGTGGATTTCCAAGGTGATTAGTTTGTGGTCTGATCTAACCAGGGAGATGTTGACTATTGGTGTAGAGCAACAGTCGCCCATGTTAGTAATGACCAGGTCAAGGATGTTGCTACCTCTAGTGGGGGTAAGAACGAGCTGGTCCAGAGCATTGGAATTGATGAATTCTGGAAAGCATTGGGCAAGTGTATTGGTACATGAGTAGTTTTCCCAGTTAATGGAGGGGTAGTTGAAGTCACCAAGTATGAGAGTGTTCGGTTGGACCATAATATTCTCCAGGGTGATTAGGAACATGAAGTGTAAGTCTTGGGACATGGTTGGGGACCTATAGCAGACTACGACCTGAATCGCTGTCTTACCCAGTGTTAGTTGCACCTGATGCATCTCAGATGCGTTATGTTGGGCTACCAGTCTAGAGGTGTGCGCATCCTTTGAGTATGGAAACGCCACCACCTTTGGAGCTTCGGACCAAGTTCTGGGGCCGAAAGGTGTGGAATGAATTGTAGCCTGGTAGTGCAGGGGTGCTTTCTGCTGCCTTGAACCAGGTGTCTGTTACAGCATAAATGTCAATGTTCTCCATTTTAAGGAGTGCTTTGAGCAAGTGCATTTTGAGATATAGACTTCTAGCACTGAGCAGCACGACTCAGATTGCGTTTGTTTGTAGCTGTTACTGTGGTAATTTGGTCTTTGGAACATCACCTAAAAAGGCACTATAGGGGTGGCAAGAGCCTTGGCCAGTATCCAGAAGCCCAGGGGTGACAGATGCAGGCCATCTCTGGCAAAGCATCGAGGTCTGTCAGTCATGTCATCCCAGGCAGACGATACTGGATCCCCTTAGAATGACACCAGAAACTTAGCCAATTGTTGAAATCAATCATTTTCTGCTAGTAGCTTTTCTACTCTCCTAGGAGTAAAGAGCATTGCAGTAGTGATAAGGAAGGACATAGTACAGCTGTGTAAGATCTTACCATAATACTAGATGTCCTAATTGTCACTGTTGCAATAATCTGTCCCTTCCTCCTACCCCCTATTTTCTGTTGGTCTGCTTCTGGCTGAAGGGTACTTTTATCAGTCTTATCTCTGCGTTTCCTTTCTGGATGTGCATGTTATAGCTTTCTCTGAGGTTGCTGTGTTTCCCCTCGGGCATTTCAGTTCTGAGGATTAAGCTTGTGTACATCACTTATGTACCTTACGCCTTGCCCACAGGAAAGAGGCTTTAGCTTACTGACTGGACATTAGACTATGATAGGAAGGATATCCCAAGAGTAAAGAACCATGAAATGGTGGTAATTAGGTTATCTCCTGTTATGTTAAGATCCTACACAACTGTACTTTCTCTGCATTAACATTTGGTCTGTCTGCTGCTCCAAGGGTATTGACAGTGTCTAGCTCATGTCATAACCTTCTGCATACTGCAAGGTATTCGCATTTTCCTTATTTAGACAACTGGCTTATTTTTTTGTACTTTTTATTTTAACTGTCAGAAATACCTCACTTGGGTAAGCTAACTCTTACAGACTATGGAATTGCAATTGAACATGCAGAAATCTTGTCTGACGACTCCTCTCAGTTGTTTTCCTGAGGAGTCGCCTGGATGCTCCAGTTAACAGTTGTCTTCCACAAGAAAAAAAATAAGTCTGAATTTAGTTGCCAAGCTTGCTTCACTCAAACTACTATCTCAGCAATTGAATTCCTCAGGATTCTTGACTCCTTATGAGAAAAATCCAATGATACCTGAAATCTTTATGGTCCTAGCATTAACTTATCCTGACATTTCAGATTCTAGTTTTGGGCTTTGTGAAAAGGGGGATTTTGTAGAGGACACACCAGATTTTTCAGAACCAAAGTCAACTTTTCCCCTTCTTGCTCAAGCACAGTTAGTCACTTTGCTTGTGAAGTACTGTCTTTAGGTTTAAAAGTGTAGGGTCTTTGAACTTCCAAGATGGCTGCACACTTTTTCATCAATTTAATTCATTGCTGTCAGAGTCAAAACAGAAACTGAGAAACAATGGCCAGTGGCATTGCTAGCTTGAGTAAACTTCAGTTACAGGCTAGTAAGTACACAGCCTGGATGCCTGCAAAGCAGAAACAGAGATCCTGAAAGAAAATTAACAAGAAAAGGCTGGAGAGCAAACACTGACTGGGAAGAATCTTGCAACTGTTCAGCAAAAAGGAGTTCAAGCTCCAGCTTTGGTACAAGGCATAGCTTTCAGTAATTTAGAGGAAAAAATAAATCAAATCTGCTCAGAGCTGATTAAAATAAACTAAACATAGGAGTATATCAACTCAAATAAAAGCTGGAAAATGGAAGAAGCTTTAAACAGATATTCAGATGAGCTGATGAAACAACAAAAATCAGAGGTTGATATGAAGAAAGGGCTGGCTGAGTACGTGACTGCTCAAGAAGAGATGTTCCCATAATGATAGAATTAGAGGAAAGAGCATGTAGGGAAAGTCTGGTATTTTCTGTTGTACCAGAAAAACTAGAAGAAACAGACTGTATTAAATTAAGGCACAAATAAGCAACTTGACTGGTATTCCACAGTAGGAACTGTTAATTGAAAAGGGCACGCAGTGTATTCTCCAAATATGGCCTCAAGGAAGGAAACAGCCATGACCTTTGTTAGTAAAGATGTAAACCTACCAGCAGAAAGAGTTGATGCTGGCAAAACAGTGGCAAAAGGACAAATTATTAAAAGTTGGAGACAGAGTTTGTGGAAAATCATTATTCACCATACACCAGGCAGAAGACACATTTATTCCAATAATCAGGGAATGCCAGGAGGCAGGTGTGAGATTCAAGCTGCTGTATCCAGACATATTTGAAATATTATTTACGTAAATCAGTCTTTTTTTTTTTTCCAAAAACATTTTTATTTTGTTTTCATTATAAACATACGCAAATGTACATATAACATATACAATAAAACTATTTATATTCATCCATGATAAACAATAATTTTATCCATAAGAAGTTATCAGTATTTGTTCAAAAGATTTTCCAGTTTTTGCCATGCTATTTTTTTATGAGTATTGTTATGAGTTCTATAACAAATGGTTTGCAGTTCTGTTTTACAAACAACTTTTGCTAAATTAATAAAATCTTTAAACATCAAATCTTGTTTACTTTTCCAGTTCAAAGTAGTAACTTTTTTGGCAATTGCAAGAATTGACCAGGATAACTGAATCTGAGATTTAGGTATTTCATTAGGTGTAGGAACATTTGAATAGGATTAGTGAGTTAGAAATATGACAGTTATCAGACCATAAAGCATTTACAAAATATCTGAAGTCTTTCCAGTATTGAACAACATTTCTCCATTCAATGAACATATGAACCCAGTTGGCCTCTAGTAATTCATCACATTTCCAACATTAGCGGACCGGAGTTCTGCTGTGGCGACCCCTAACTGGGAAAAGCCTAAAGACAAACAAAACTTTCAATGTTTTTCAGTACAAGATTTATTTTATGTGGAGTACAAAAACTCCTATTCATAAATTTCCATGTATACAATCTCCAGTATAATGAAGAGGAGGTACCATACATAGAATTCAGTAGCAATTGTTTGGATTCATCAGATATTTGTTCTCCATTAATCTTTACATAGTAATTCCAAAAATCTGAGTCAAACTTTAGTGTGTCTTCTCTTAGTATCTTATAGATAGGTGAGGTATGTATTAATCAAAGTATAATACTTCCTATTGATTTCCAAAATAACCATGCTTACCATCCCATCTTTATCTGAAATTGTATCTATAATTCTTGGCATAGTATAAGTATTTTTCCGTAGAATAAGAGTGCCCCTTCTCTTAGTCATAAAACATGAATCAGCCAGAATGGTATAGCCATTGAATGAGTATTTTTGTAGATATTTTTTAATAGATGGGTTTCCTGTAAAAAGATGGCCTGGGCTTTATGCATTTTGATATATTTAAACAAAGCAGCTCTTTTGACATTATTCAAATCATTAATATTTAATAAACATTTATAAGCCATGGACTATAACGTGTATGTTATTACTAACCGAAATACCTTTCTTCCGTGTTGACTTGAAATCTACTGAAAACTTACTTATCATGAATGCATAATGTGTATTAAGCACTACTTTCAAAAACCCCAAACTATTTACAAACACATATATGAAAGTTGAAAAAAGACCAATGTCTGCCGAGTAAAGCACCCTCAGTAAAAGACACTGTAAATAAAAACCACACAATTGAGGAGTGCACCAAATGCTGAGTAACAAGAAACACTGCAGAGGCTCCAAGTAGTCCAAAATTTAATGCTGTACAAACAGACAGACAAGCTCGAGACAGTAAGCGCTTTCACGTTAATACAACGCTTCATCAGACTTCAAAAAACAACCTGACGACATCCTCTTTAAATACCCTAATAACTCACAGCTTGTTTGAATCAACAAATTACATAGTTGGTAAAGTCAACAATTAAAATAGCGACACTGCAGGAGCATGAGCCAAGCTCTTCCCATGCTCAAAAATATATAAAAATTTAAAAACAGCAAAGTAAAAAATATATATAAAGATATATATATATATAAGTGAATACATACACATATATACAGTGTTAATAAATACAATATTAAAATTACAATATTAATGTTTGAGCGGTCTACCCGCTAGGAAGGGTTTAAGTGGTATTCTATCATTCAATCCATATTTATGTGCTTGTAGCTTTAAGATCCACTTGCTCTCCCTCTCCTCCGTATAATTTCTAATGTTCTCTAGTCTACTACTTCTATTGACTACCTCCACGACCCTAAATTTAAAAATATGTGTAGGCCCTTGTTCTAATGTATGCCGTGCCAAAGCATTAGTAATATTATCTTTCTCTATAGCATAAATATGCTCTCTTATGCGCTCACGCAAGGATCTGTTTGTTTTGCCAACATAAAACTGTTTGCAAAGCTGACATTCAGCAATGTATATAATGTTAGTGGTCCTACAATCGGCATATCCCTTAAAGACATAAACATGTCCTGTGAATGGATGTATAAACGTGTTGGTATCAGCTATATATTTACACTGTTTACAAGAGCGACAGGCAAAGGTGCCTGTCCTCTGGGATGAACTCTGGTCATTAGATGTCCTGTCATAACATAATATCCTATTCAGTGATTTCATATTCCTATATGCTATGCGGGGTTTGTCATCCACTAATGTTCTGATCTTATCATCCATCATCAGTAGTTTCCAATTGCTGTTTATCACTCGCATGACATGATTGTTCTTGTTGGTAAAGGGAATGGTTAACCTGTTGACAGTGGAGGCACCAACATCCCTATTGGGTAGTGGGCTTACATCCACTCTGTTAATAAATGGTAGACCTGACCCTGTTCTAAGCAAATCACCTTCTAAAATATCACCACAAACTTCAGCTCTGTTATAACCTCTAGAAATGAAGTTGTTAGCCAATTGTGTCCTATGATGTTCATAGGCAGTGTCTTGGGTGGTCAGCCTAGATACCCTCAAAACCTGGTTCTTCACTATATTCCTATGAACGTGTTTAGGATGCATACTACTGCGATGTAGGAGGTTATTCTTCCAACATGGCTTCCTGTATAACTCGGTGTCAACGCCACTTAACCCCTTTCTTATTTTAACATCTAAGAAATCTATTTCACATGACGAATGAATACTGTCAAAAGTCAAGAATCCTGTTGTGCCATTTAAGTAGGCCACGAATTCTTTCAACTGTTCAACAGTCCCTCCCCATACCATAAACACGCCACCTACAAATCTACTATAATGTTTCAAATGTATCTTGAAATCAGTGTTATTGAGGACATACACATCCTCCCAATGTGCCAACACCAAATTAGCGTAGGCGTTGGCACAGGGGGTCCCCATTGCTACCCCCTTAGTTTGTAGATAATATTTGCCATTGTAAAGAAGGACATTATTATCAAGTACCATCTCTAAAAGGGATAGCCATCTAGTGATCTTATCACTGGGTAGTTCATTCTTAACCAAAAATAGCCTCACATAGTCCATACCAATATCATTGGGTATCGAAGTAAATAGTGATTTGACGTCTAAGGTTACAAAAAGATCACTACTATTGAGAAGTGAAGACCTATTAAAAATGGCAAGGTCCTCTAAAAAATGTGTGGTGTCTCTCAACACCTGTTTAACTCGTTTGACTACCGGTTTAAACATCTTGTCCAAATAAATGGATAGAGGCTCCGTTAACCAGCCTCTACTCGAGAGTATCGGTCTCAGTGGTGGATCCGAGAGTACTTTGTGGATTTTAGGGAGGCCTCTAAAGGAGGGAACTAGGGGATTTTCAACCAAAAAATAATTGTACAATTCATTGTCAATGACATGAGTCAATAATAAGTCGTACAGACTCCCATGGACTCCTTTAATCAAATTATTGAGGGTATTACCATTCAAAAGATGATAGGTATCGCCATCTAATAACATAAATTCCATTTTATGACTATATACGGTCTTATCCATAATTACTACGGCTCCACCTTTATCAGCTTGTCGAATGACAATATGGTCATTGTTCTTCAAGCTGAAAATGGCTTCTCTCTCCTCTGATGTCATATTAAAAAAACCGGGCCTGACATCCTTATTATTGTACAAATCAAAAAGGTCACTTTCACAAGCTCGTTCAAAAGCCTTTAACAGCGGATGCTGTTGAGGGATGAACGTAGATGGTTTCCTAAAAACATCAAACTCATTGCCCTTGGCATTAGAGCTGCCCATATAACATTTTAAGACCAAGGTTCCTGGTGAACAACTTAATATCAACAATAATATCCGTTAAGTCATTGGAACTGGAAGGTATGAAACCTAGCCCTTTGTTCAACAAAGATAGTTCATGTGTACTCAATTCATACCTCGATATATTGATCACTAAGTCTTGAGAGCAGGCTTCAACGCCTTCCTTTGCTGTTGAAAGACCTCCTCTGTGTTCTTCCTTTTCATTGCCCTGTTTTGCGGAGACCATGTTCTTCTCTCGAAGGGTTTGATGGGCAACGGAAAAGAAGGAAAACCTTCTTCACCAAACACCTCATCTTCGGTTAAATTGACAAAAGAATCAATGGTTAATTGCTTTCTACGCACATCATGCCCCTTATGTTCGTAGAGAGTAGTGGGTGCCGATTGCACCTCTACAATGTCTTCATTCTCAGCGTGTACCATGGCTTCAACAATGACTTGTCGTGGTTTAGAAGCTGCTGATGTCGTCGTCTTCATATTCAAACTGGAGTGGGAAGGTGTCGATGATTGGATCTCTTCATTCACATTCTCTGTCAACGTCATCAAATGGGTGGTTCCACTATCAGGAACTCTGGTTGTAGTTGCCGATTTCGGAGGCAAAGGAATGACGTTGTCAGAACAATCATTATTGTGTGGAGTTCTCTCCCTTGGCCAGGAAAAGACCTGGCCCTTTTGGAAATCCATATAATCCCTTTTGAGTTTCCTCTTCTTATCCTGTAAAGATTTAGTGTCAAGGGAAGACAGCATAAGCCTCAGGTCGTTGGATAGCGTAGTCAGTTCATTGACCCCTAAGAGCTGATGTAAATCGCTTTCTGTAGCTTTAATCTCAGTTATTAGAGTGCTCTCAACCAATTCGTACTGCTCAATGAGAATTCTGATATAAGAAAAACTGGTGTCTAGGTTTAACTTCTGCCATTTGGCTAATAGCTCAGGGTGTGCTGTGCCAAACGTAGGCATTTTCAACACCCTGAGACCCCTCGGAACTAATTTGAAACTCAGACACGCCTCAATATGGAGTTTCTGCCATTGCACATTGCGTAGCTTCTGTAACTTATTTTCCAATCTTCTTGTTATGAGAATAATGTTCATATTATGTTTGATGCTGTGAACAGTGCCTTCATTATTAGTCAAGTCTCTAGTTTGTTAATTTCAATAGTGGGTTGATGGACATAGCAATCAACTCACCTAAATTCAGAGATCTCTCAAGTTCCAAAACATCAACTTGATTAGTCGGTTCAATAGCCATGTCCCAGCAGAAAGGTAACAAGAACGAAAGTTGAAAAAAGACCAATGTCTGCCGAGTAAAGCACCCTCAATAAAAGACTCTGTTAATAAAAAACACACAATCGAGGAGTGCACCAAATGCTGAGCAACAAGAAACACTGCAGAGGCTCCAAGTAGTCCAAAATTTTATGCTGTACAAACAAACAGACAAGCTCGAGACAGTAAGTGCTTTCACGTTAATACAACGCTTCATCAGACTTCAAAAAACAACCTGACGACATCCTCTTTAAATACCCTAATAACTCACAGCTTGTTTGAATCAACAAATTACATAGTTGGTAAAGTCAACAATTAAAATAGCGACACTGCAGGAGCATGAGCCAAGCTCTTCCCATGCTCAAAAATATATAAAATTTAAAAACAGCAAAGTAAAAAATATATATAAAGATATATATATATATAAGTGAATACATACACATATATACAGTGTTAATAAATACAATATTAAAATTACAATATTAATGTTTGAGCAGTCTACCCGCTAGGAAGGGTTTAAGTGTTATTCTATCTTGGCTCATGCTCCTGCAGTGTCGCTATTTTAATTGTTGACTTTACCAACTATGTAATTTGTTGATTCAAACAAGCTGTGAGTTATTAGGGTATTTAAAGAGGATGTCGTCAGGTTGTTTTTTGAAGTCTGATGAAGCGTTGTATTAACGTGAAAGCGCTTACTGTCTCGAGCTTGTCTGTTTGTTTGTACAGCATTAAATTTTGGACTACTTGGAGCCTCTGCAGTATTTCTTGTTACTCAGCATTTGGTGCACTCCTCGATTGTGTGGTTTTTATAAACACATATATGAAACAAAGTTTCTAGTTTAGTTAAAAACTTAACAAAACCATCCATCCACCACTTTTCCAATACCAAATGAGACAAATTATCCATCTCTGCGTAGAATATAGTATAAAAACAAAAAAGAAAAGCACTATGAAAGCAACTAAAGAAATCTGAATCCATGAAATATACATTAGAATGAGTGTGTCCAATATATCTGAAGCTATATGATGTCACATATGATAATAGGACCTCTAATACATAGATATGCCAGAAATACACATCAGATCAAAGTATGTATAAACATTAGAAGCTGAAGGTTAAGAAGATTGTCATTATTTCCAAGACTTTTCCAGAAACATCAGGTAATACAACAATTTTGTCAGTCATCTAACATTTTTCATGTAAGGGTCTGCTGATATATATATATATATATATATATATATATGTATATATAAAACACTTATTACAACGTAACTATTCTATTTTGCAATTATACACATATTACTTGTATGTATTAACAATATCTATGTTGACATCTTTCATCCGGAAGGGGGGAGGGAGAGAGAGAAAACAAAATGGACCTCACAACCCTCTGTTTAGTTACTAAAGGTTTAGTTATATAACATAAGTCTGATGTTAATATGCGTAATGAGTTTTCTAATGCCACTCCTAGTTCACTTGATGTCATTTAGTTACTAAAAGTGTCATTGAATCTGAAGAATTTAAACATATATAAGAAAACATAGGCATTTTCAAAGGAGTTAAAACACTTTTATCAGACGTAATTTACCATTTAATCTACTTGGTGAAAACCCGTGGTGGTGGTGCTGCAGTAGCGTTGTCACCTCACAGTAAGATGCTGTCCGGTTCGATTCTCAGCTAGAGCGTCTTCTGCGTGAAGACATGCGTGAATGGGCGTACCTTCGTTGAAGGTTGTGCGGCAGGGCTGGTAACTTGGCACGTAAAAATCAACTACCAATCATTAGCGGACCGGAGTTCTGCTGTGGCGACCCCTAACCGGGAAAAGCTGAAAGACGCAAGTGAAGGATAACATAATTTCAAGAGAAAAGAGTTCTTAAGTACAACCATTTAACAAGTTGGGAAGGTCAAATGATGTCATCACTGTTGTTTCCTCAAGCTGCAGCTTCATAAACTTGTTAAAAAGTATCTAAATAAGTTCATGCACAACAGAAGTTGTCTCTAGTGAAGAAAAAAGCATTTCCAGTGGGAAATTCAGATCTTGAAGCTTTTAGAGTTTGAGTTTACAGAAAGCAAAAAAAAAAAAAAAAAAACAAGCTGCCTTGTCAGTGCACATCATGAATCTCCACAATGAGAACAGTCTCACAGACCAGTTTCCTCACAAAATATCAACATCATGAAAAAATTAACCCTTTCATATAAAAACAACTATTTAGAAGTAACAGCAGCTGCCTCAAATCAGAAATCATATTATAACATTTCGGTCATGTACCCACCAGTTAACCAGGCCATTGAGAGAGGAAAAAAAAAGGAACCTAATGAATATATATATATATATATATATATATATATGTGTGTGTGTGTGTGTGTGTATGTATATATATATATATATATATATATATATGGGTTACCTTTACATCATCAAACATTCAAATGTTCGACACTGATGTCATTGAGGCCATATCATCGAACATTTAAATGTTCGACAATGTAAAAGTAAATAAAAAAAAAACTAATCCAAAAAAATAAACTGTTTATAGCAGGGAGGCAAGCCCCCCTGCACCCCCCATGTGGGGGTCTCTGCTCCCCCACCCCCCTAATTAAATAATCCAACTCCGAGACCGCACTACATTGTAGTAATGGGAAATATTCCCATTCTGTGCTGTGCGGATGTCTGTATTCCCTCATTTCCCGTTACCAGAATATAGTGCGATCTCAAGGATGGTATAGTTAGGTAACGGGGGTAACCAGAATACACGGGGATCACTAGACAACCTCAGTTGCCTAGTATCTATCCCCAATTTTAAACCCTTAGATTGTCGAACATTTAAATGCTAAGTATTTTTCCTCTGTTTATTTGCTAAGTTTTTCTGCATAGCCGCCTATTTTGAGCATTTTCTGGCTTGTTAAATTTGATTTCTGCATTAGTAACTGTATTTAGAGCACAACCTAGAGCTGTTTACTGAATTTCCTGTTTGCACTTATTTTTAAAATCGTTTTTTTCTCAAAACTTGCATTTTATCTGTCTTTGGCCTAGCACTCTTGTGTGGGGTCATTTACTGCACTGTTATAACTTGTTGATACTTGTTAACCTCTGCTATCTTTGAAAAAACAAAAAAACAAAAAAAATTTTGCTTTTTTCCCACTTTTCTGAGATTTAAAAAAGTTCAGTTACAGGCTTGCTGTTCTTTAACTGTTTGTAAGTTTCTGAGGCGCCATTTTTTGCTTGGGCTAAAGGAAAGTCTCTCTGTTGATCAGTGGCAGTGAAAAACATTGAGCAGCCTGCCTGCCCCTGTGGGAGTGGTTACTGACTTGAAACTGTAGTTTTATTGGCCATTCTGGGTCAATTCCAAAACTCCTTCATCTTCCTCTCTTAAAACCTGGTTGCCTCGTGGTTTTGGCGTCTTTTCAGGCTTGTTGGCTGTTGGTGAAGCACCCACCAAGAGGAGAAAACGCTGAGAGAAGAAAGGAGCCACTTTTGAGACTTTAAGTATGTTTCCTCTGTTTATTTGCTAAGTTTTTCTGCATAGCCGCCTATTTTGAACATTTTCTGGCTTGTTAAATTTGATTTCTGCATTAGTAACTGTATTTAGAGCACAACCTAGAGCTGTTTACTGAATTTCCTGTTTGCACTTATTTTTAAAATCGTTTTTTTTTTCTCAAAACTTGCATTTTATCTGTCTTTGGCCTAGCACTCTTGTATGGGGTCATTTACTGCACTGTTATAACTTGTCGATACTTGTTAACCTCTGCTATCTCTGAAAAAACAAAAAAAATCTTGCTTTTTTCCCACTTTTCTGAAATTTAAAAAAGTTCAGTTACAGGCTTGCTGTTCTTGAACTGTTTGTAAGTTTCTGTGAGGCCATTTTTTGCTTGGGCTAAAGGAAAGTCTCTCTGTTGATCAGTGGCAGTGAAAACCATTGAGCAGACTGCCTGCCCCTGTGGGAGTGGTTACTGACTTGAAACTGTAGTTTTATTGGCCATTCTGGTTCAATTCCAAAACTCCTTCATCTTCCTGTCTTAAAACCCTCTTTTGCGCGGTTCTGCGCGTTTTTGAGCATAGCACAACAGCGGGCAGCGCTGCCTAATTGGGTTTAAACTATTCCTGGCTCTGCAAAGTCTGCTCTTCACTTTTTCCCTTAGAACTGCTCTATCTCTCAATTTAAGCACCATATTCTCATTCTAAGGCCCTTCACTGGTCCAGTTAAGTAATCCTACAAGTTAGCACTATTAAACCATAAGCACTACTTACTCTTATACTCTCTACGATTACCCTGTCCTCTATTGGTCCGTCTTAAATTCAGTTTCCCTATTACTCTAGCATGTCCAAAGGTCAGTCAATGGTTTCCTCTCCAGTCCAGCTGGTGAATCTGGGAAATTTGAGGCAATGTTACAACTGTCTCATGTACACGGACAACCCTCTCCTCCTCCAAACAGGTTCAAATATATGTGAGAGATGCAACTATTTAGCCAAACTGGAGGCTGAGCTCTCTCATCTCAAAACTGGTGTAACCAGTCAGGAGGAGAAGGTAACTTCACACAACACAATTCCAGTATCACATAGTCCCACATCAGTGAACCAAACACATAAATGCACAAAAACATACTTGGAGGCTCTAAATAAAAATCTACCTAAGCAACAGAGACCTCCAAAGCAGACATCCAAGCAAACGCTACCTCAAAACAAAACACACACAACACATAACCCACAAAGTCAGTGTGCCAAGCAGCCACAGCCCTTAAGGCTGAATAACACACCTGATACTCTTGTTATAGGTGACTCTATTGTCAGACACACTGACGTCCCATTCACCAGGCTGAATAAAGAGAAGGTCACAGTGAGCTGCCTGTCAGGTGCTAGGATCCGACACATAACGCAAGCACTCAGGTCACTCCAAAGCAAATACAAATATGACTCGGTCATTGTACATGCTGGTGTGAATGACCTGAGACATACCTCCCTGGACTACATGAAAAGAGACATAGAGGAGCTATCTGATCATGTAGCCCAGGCTGGTATGACCCTGACCTTGAGCAGCATCTTACCCTCACCTAGAATGATACCGCAGTACAAAGACAAAATGATCGATTTTAACAATTGGCTAAAATTTTGGTGTCATTCAAAGGGGATCCAGTGTCTGTCAGCCTGGGATGACATACTCGACAAGCCACGTTGCTTCGCTAGGGACGGCTTGCACCTGTCACCACTGGGCTTTCGGATATTGGCAAAGGCTCGTGCCACCCCCATAGTGCCTTTTTTAGGCAAGGCTCAAAAGTCAAACCCACCCCCGTAGACAGCACAAGGAACAAGAAACTAAGGGTATTGCTGCTAAATGCCAGAAGTCTTAACCTCAAGATGCATGCACTCAAAGCTCTCCTCAGTATAGAGAACATCGATATCTGTGCAGTGACAGAAACCTGGTTCAAGGCTCCAGAGAGCACCCCAGCACTACCAGGCTTATACCTCACATCATGCTTTTCGGCCCCAAACCCCGGACCAAACCACAAAAGGAGGGGGAGTTTCCATATTTATCAAGGATATCCACACCTCCAGGTTAGTGGCGTTGCACGAAGTATCGGAGACCATCCATGTGCAACTAACAGTGGGCAAGACTGCTTTTCAGTTTATAGCATCCTACAGACCACCCTCTCAAAGTCAGGAATCCCATTCGGCTTTCCTGAAAACATTGGAGAACATGAAGATCTCTCCAAACACCATTATATTGGGCGACTTCAACTACCCAAACATTGACTGGAAGCACTACTCAAGCCCCAGCACCTTAGCCCAAAGATTCCTGGAAATTATAAACTCATATGCTATGGAACAACTAGTCACCACTCCCACAAGAGGGGACAACATACTAGACCTGATCATTACCAACATGGGGACTCTATGCTCCACACCAGAAGTATATCCCTCATTGGTAAGATCAGACCATAAATTAATTTCACTGGATGTCCACATCCCGACCCCACCCCCAGCCCAGAAAACCACAGTGAAAAACTTCTCAAAAGCGAACTTCTCACTTATGAAAACCGAAGTGGAATCCTTCAAGGCCCCAGGGCCAATGGAAACTACAGCCCAAACTGCAGAATCCTATATAAATGCATTCTACGGACATCTCCAGGAATGTATGCATCATGCTATCCCAAACAAAACCAAGACCCAATCATCCAAAGGCAGGCATCCAGTCTGGTGGACCCCTGCCATAAATAAACTGTACAACAGAAGGAGGAAGCTACTACATGATAGAGCAAAATCCCTAATAGGGAAGGCATCTCTGATCAGTACTAGTAAAAAATTACGATCCCTCATAAAATCCTCCAAGGCCAGCTTCGAGAGAAAAATTGCACAGGACACCAAAGACAAACATAAGGCTTTTTTCAGTTATGTTAGAAACCTGGGATGCAACTCCCAGACTTGTTCTGAGTTGATTATAAATGACAAAAAATACACTGAACCCACAGACATCGCCAATATCCTGGCAGACAGGTTCAGTGCAAACTTCTCCACCCCCTCCCCCCCAAAAGAGCAAGTATCTATCCTGGCAGAGGACTGCCCTCCCAAACATCTCACATGCTCAGGTGAAGGCTGCCTTCTCCAAAGCAAAAAACACTGCTTCCATGGGACCAGATGGCGTCCCAGGTTGCGTCCTACATGAACTACAAGAGGAACTAATCCCTCAAATAAAACAGCTATACAATCTCAGCTTCACTACAGGATATGTGCCCACAGAATGGCGTACAGCAACAGTAGTCCCACTCCACAAAGGTGGAGCCTCTACGGACCCTGGAAACTATCGCCCCATAAGCCTGACTAGCTTAGTCTGCAAAGCTATGGAGAGGATGATCATGGAGCTCATAAACAACGACATTGGGGACCTACAGACAATAGATCCTACCCAGTTCGGCTTTGTCAAGGGCAGATCCTGCCTTTTGAACCTGGTTGACTTCTTTGAAACAGGTCACCAAAGCCATAGATGAAGGGAAGGTAGTCCACACAGCCTATCTGGACCTTGCAAAGGCATTTGACACAATACCCTACTCGGGCATCATAGATAAGCTATCCAGCTAAAATATAAACCCCCTATGTCAAAAGATGGGTCGCATACTGGCTCAAAGTCAGCACCCACAGAGTGAGAGTTGCTGGAGCCATGTCAGACTCGAAATTGGTCACAAGTGGCGTCTCCCAGGGTTCTGTCCTGGGACCACTCTTGTTCGGTATATACTTTTCCGAGGTACAGGCAAACGTGGGAGGACTATGGCTCACCATATTCGCAGACGACTGCAAACTGGGCGCCATAATCAACTCTCCAGCTGACACAAACATCCTTCAAAAAGGTCTCACAGAGACAGATAACTGGTGCCAGCACCATGGTTTAAAGCTAAATGCCAAAAAATGTATAGTCATACCCTTTGGCAAAAACAATGTGCCCACAAATTACCACATAGGCGGAAACCCATTAAGTACAGAGAAAGTTATTGGGGACCTGGGGACCCAAGTTGATAGCAATCTCTCCTTTGAAAACCACATTGCCAAAGTGGTTAGAAAGACCTTCTACATAGCCCACCTCATCACAAAGGGTTTCACATCTAGATCAAGAGAGGTAATCGTGCCTTTATTCATCCCTCATCAGGCCCATCATAGAATGCAATGCCCCTTTTGGGATGTACCTTACCCGACACCTGCAGCAATTAGAAAGACCCCAAAAGTATCTCACCAAGAGGATCAAGGGTCTCAAACAGATGCCATATGCTGCTCGGTTAAAAACTCCAGCTCTACTCAGTTGCATACCGCCTACTTGAGGCGATCTATGCCTGACATACAAAGCTATGTCAAATCCAGAATTAATGGACATGCTCCACCTCAGTAAATCTAAATCCCTTAGAGCCACACGCTCGAGGGACTTGAACCTCAGCACAGAAATAAATAGAACTTGCTGGAGGGACAGGTTCATAACCCAGAGGCTCCCTTCGCTCTGGAATAGAATTCCAGTTCATGTGAGGCAGAGCACCTCACTGAATCTCTTCAAGAAGAAACTCGATAAGTGGATGGGGGATCGTAGGTTTGTCCCAGGGATTACTCCCGTGTCACTATTAGACAGAGGCACAGTAAACTAAACCTTAAAAAGGGCACAGTATACTCAAATCAAGGGGTGGCGTAAGCCATACAGAATCGGGCTAGGCTTATAATTGCCCCAGGGCAGATAGCCTAGTATGAACCTATGAACCTATGATATGGTCTTCCTCATATCAGTGTCGATCATTTGAACGTTCGATAATCTGAGGGTAACCCATATATATATATATATATATATATATATATATATATATAATATATGTGTGTGTGTGTGTGTGTGTGTGTGTATATATATATATATATATATATAATTTATATTTAGCTATCTATAGAACACCATTAATGTTGTTGTCGTTCGGCTTTTTCTGGTTATGGGTCGCCACAGCGGAACTCTGGTCCGCTAATGATTGGCAGTAGATTTTCACGAACGCCAAGGTGCCAGCTCGACGTTCAGCCTTCAGCGAAGGCACACCCATTTACGCATGTCTTTCAAACGCCCACCCAACCGCAGGGGGGACATGCAGACTCCACACAGAAGGCACTCCCCGCACTCCAGCCGAGAATCTAACGGGAGAACCTCTTGCTGTGAGGCAACAACACTACCACTGCACCACCGCGGAAGTATAAAACACCATTAATGTACTGTATTAATGTTTAAATGTATCTAAACAAAGTGTCTAAAACATCTAATTAGAAACACTAATCAGAAACACCTTGTTACCCCACCACTGATTCACTAGAAAAAATGCACTTTGGTATTGTCAAGTTGTACTATTACTGAATAATTAGAAGATGTACATCATTTGTAGTTATTTAAACGGGGAAAAGTATGTAAAGTACTTATAATGGAGAAGGAGAGAAAAGGAACATTGGTAATGAAGAATAGAAAGAAAGAAGAGAGAAATAATGTTATTTAAGTACTTAGTATTGTATGTTATTAGAAGTAGTAGATATAGAAAGGAAAAGAGAAAGTTAAGAGTAAAAATGATTCACATTACCTTACAGGATAGAGACTTTCCAGAATCAAATATATTATGATGCATAAAACAAAGCATTTCAAATTAGAAGGAATGTATTCATTTGTCCTTTAGTTTCTTAGTTTTGTTTGCCCCTTCCTTCACAGACCATCCATTTTTTGTTGCCTGTCTCTTCAAACTCTGGGATGACCATTCCATTTCTTCTATGTCCGACAGTATTTTCTTATTTTGGATAAACTTTACTGCTGCTTGTCAGGAACCTATCCCTCCGGCATGTTTTGTTTATTGTGATGACAAGGTTTAGATCCCTGGAGCATGTGGCTCTGAGGGATTGGGATTTCTTTAAGTGTAGCATGTCCAACAGCTCTGGGTTTGACATGGCCTTGTATGTTAAGCAGAGTTCACCTCTGAGTAGACGATATGCGATAGAGTATAGCTGGAGTTTTTTAAGGCGGTCAGCATAGGGCATCTGCTTTAGGCTTGTGATTCTTTTAGTGGGGTATTTCTGCGGCCTTTTCAGTTGTTGCAGATGTCTTGAGAGGTAGATACCAAACAGGGCGTTGTATTCTATAATGGGTCTAATGAGGGATGAGTACAGTGGGACAATGACCTCCTTTTTTCTGGATGACAAGCCCTTAGTGATGAAGTGTGCCACATAGAAGGATTTACTGACTGTTGTGGCAATGTGGTTATCGAAGGTGAGACCACTGTCCACCTGTGTCCCTAAGTTTCAGTGTTTAGTGTACTGCCACCTATATGGTAATTCATGGGTACATGTTTTTTCCCAAAGGGGATAACTATACATTTCTTGGCATTGAGCTTGAGCCCATGGCTCTGGCACCAAGCATCAGTTTCTGTACATGCAAAAAAATGCTTTGGAAGGAGGAATGAGGTTTAGGAGAAGGCCAGATTTGAATAATGTAAGTGATGTTGCTTAGATTATAGGCTATATAACAATATATGCGATGTATAATTTTTGTAAATGTAAACTTGTTAATATGGTTTAATTACTTTTGTATAAGTCTATGTTTGCCCTTGTCGCAAGTCATAATTCAATAAAGGTGTTAATAAGACAGACCAAAGCACACAAACATGAATAAGATGTTCAGTGTTATAAATATTGTCGACATGCACAATCATCTGTGGTCCCAGGGAACTCTGCCAGTATTTGCAGACAACACCACAATGATGTGGTACATAAACAAGCAAGGGGAAAACATGTCTTACCCTCTGTACTATGGCAGTCTGTTGTATAGCTTTTCAGCACATTATTACTTTGTTGATAACCTGCTTACTGTCAGGCAAAAATTGTTTGACAAACAGTCTGTGCAGGACCAGCACAGACCCTCATGAATGCAAACTGAATCAATCAGTCTTCCAAGATTTGATCCACCTGTGAATAAGACCTCAAAGAGATCTTTTTTTACCACTGTTCACAACAACCACTTAGCAAAATTCTTCTCTAGGACTCCATCCAAGAAAGCTAGGAAGACAGTTGCATTTTCTTTTCCTTGGACATGAATGTTGCTATGTGCTTTTTCATCCTTTCCACTAGTATCCATTGTCATTATGGAGATTTAGAAAGTCTCCCCAAAAATCATTATGGTAACTTCCCTTCTAGCCCAGGCAGTAGTGGTTCTTTCTTTTTCAGATGGCCAGGGGCAATTACCACAACTTTTATCACAGGCTGGATTTGCTCAGACAAGACCAGGGGGGATTGATACATCCTGACCCAAACAACTAACTGGATGATAAAATGCTAATAACTTTTGGCCACTTTTTTTTTGAGGGCATACAGCAGGCATTAGTGGAGGTAAGAACCTGATAGGAGTTGGCACTAATTTGAGCTAAGCATTGCCAAGAATCCTTTAAGATGTGCAATTTATTATGAAAAAAAAAATATTTAACTTGACATTGGGTGAATGCCCAACTATAGTTTATAAGAGGGGAAAGAATATTAAATAAATTGTTGAAATGAGTCCAGGGTGGAACATATGGTATGACTAAATGTGGTAGGTGCAGTCACTGTAGATTTATATATGGTGGGCCAAATATGATTGATTCCTATTCGAAATTATCTAACAATGGTAGATTTAATTGCAATACCTTTGAGGTAATATTTCTAGTTACTTGTCTTGCATGTTCTGCATTCTACATAGGAAAAACAGAAAGACTATTGAAACTAAGAATTTATGAACATAATTTATCCATCAGGAAGAAAGATCAACAAAATGCCTTGTACAAACATTCAACTGTATGCCAGAATTTTAAGAAATGTTTATTCTTTTTGGAAAAAGTATAAAAGATTCAGAGAGGTTGTTTATGGGAGGCAAGTTGAGAATCCAGGGAACTGTTTTGGCAACTCAGATTGAATGCCACCTCTCCACCAGGGCTTAATGGCAAAATATCTTTAAATGGTATTTTAACATTGAAAGTGGATGGGATAAGATTGCTGCTTACAATGTACAATACAGAGTATAAAACAAATATATATATATATATATATATATATATATATATATATATATATATATATATATATATATATATTTTTTTTTTAATACAAGTATTTTATATACTGCTATCTTAACTTGTATACAGATACATGTATTATTTTTAAATGCTCCTGCTCTGTCATTCATTCAGAATTCTATTAAATGTTAGTTGCATTTAAATTTATGTACATATATATTTTAAGTTTATATATCAGCTATTTTGTGGATTTTTGAGCTTTATTTTTTAAGACTTGTTTAATTGTTCTTGAGTTGTTTGTAATTTTTAATTGTATTACCTTTATACATTTATTTATTTATTTTATTTTATTTTATTTTAAAATAAAATAAAAAAAAAATTCTTGAGTTATTTGTAATTTTTAATTGTATTACCTTTATACATTGAAAGAGAGAGGTGATTGGTTGTGAAGGGCTGATGTCCTTCAAGGATGCATCTGCAGTCCTAACAAATGGGTTGTCCTGGCCTCAGGCAGCCCTTCAGTCGGCCGGATTCCAAAGTCTGGGTCTGGCCTCGGCTGATGTCCCCCTTCACCCGACGTCATAGCTGCAGTTCAGCGGGTATAAAGGCATCAGCCGACGCCATTTTCCTCAGTCTTTCTTGCCGCGTGGCGCCCGAAGCAGAAGCTGTTCGCAAGTGCCGGTCGGTCAGAACCAGAGATTGCTACTACCGAAGACTTCTAAAAAGCTAAGTACCCCGTTGGGGACTCTCTCTTGCCTCAGCCGATGTCAGAAAAAGTGAATAACTGTTTAACTTGTGGGAAACAAATACCTCATAAAGATTTCCACTCTTACTGCCTACCTTGTTTAGGCCCAGACCACGACGTAGCAGCTTGTCTAGCCTGTGCTTCCTCCAACCGATGGACACTTAGACGTCGGTCGGAGTTTGCAGAGGAGTTTTTCGGCTCCGCTTTTGCTTATATCATGCCGTCGGAGACTCCGACTTCACATTTAGCTAAAAAGCGTAAGGAAAAGGACCGACACTCGCGGTCCACGGTTTCGGCCGAAACCACGGTTAAGCCAAACGCGAGTGTCTCAGTTTCGGCTGAAACAGAGTCCTCGGTTCTTCCTTCGGCCGAAAGCATTCCTCCTACTACGGAGGCCTCTTCCAGCATGGCTGAATCTGCTACGGAAAATCTACCTGCTCTTACAGTTTCTCAGGATTTAACAGATACTATTCCCTTAGATGTATCTACTCCTGCACGTGGAACTGCTAGGCCCCCTGCTTCCATGTCAATTAAGGCTTTTGCCAGGGCCAAAGCAGCTAAATCTTCAAAGGCCATACCTGCTAAAACCCCCTCTCACAGGCCTAGCACTAATACTCAAATGCTTAGTCTAGCAGAGGACCTCATTTCTTTGATCAGGGGAACCCAGTCTCACCCTGACAGGGCCTCGCACCCACCTCCAGAGAAGAGGCCTAGAGCAGAGCCCCCTGAGCCAGTTTCTTCAGATTACTCCTCTGATGATTCAGAAAATACAAATCCTCCAGAAGGCCCTTATTCTCCATATGAGGACTCTGATGCAGAGGATTCCATACCTTCTGCCTCTCCTCCTGAGGAATTTCCTTTTGGGGAAACCTTGCATGCTATGAGGGAACAATTTCAATGGCAGGGCCAGGATTTTTCAGACTCTAGGAAAAGGCTTCGGACCTTTTTACATTTAACACAACATAGGCCTTTAGCTATTCCTCCAGTACTTACAGTTGTGGATGATGCATTTAATGATGCTTGTACTGCCCCTGACTCACTGCCTCCGGCCCCTGCTAAGCCCGACAGATACTACAGGGTTCCGGACACACATTATCATTTGTATAAGGCTCCTATAGCAGATCCGGAAACTATTTCACAGGGCCCCAAAGCTGTAGCAGCTGCCTCTGCCAAAACCCCCCTCCCCTCTGAAAGAGAATCTAGGGCATTGGAGAGATGGGGTAAAAAAGTTTATACTTCTGCTACTCTTTCGGCTAGGGCCTTAAACTGTCAATTCCACATGATTCAGTATCAGGAATTTCTGTTAGATCAGCTCACTAAAAAACTGTCCTCGCCTGAGCCTTTAGACCGTAAGTCCCTTCAGGATTTGGTGCATAATACTCAGCAGGTCAGTAATCATTCCTTAAAATGCGGCTATGATGCACTGGAGGCTTCCTTTAGATCAGCTATGACTGGTACAGTGATCAGAAGGCATGCATGGTTAAAAGAGCAATCCTTACCAGACCATGTAAAGTCAAAGCTTCTAGATGCTCCCATGGAAAAGCACAGTTTGTTTGGTTCCCCTGCACAGCAAGTGTTGAAGAAGGTGGAAGAAAAAGCTAAATCTGTCCAGACAGTCAAGGATTTCTTACAGGTCCAGCCTCCGAGATTTAGTAGGAACTGGCCTTCCAAGAATTGGTCCTTTCCAGAAACCACCAGAGCACAGAGAAGCAGAAATAGACACCCTAGAGGCAGAGGTCAATCCAGAGGTGCCTACAGGGGACGTCAGTGGCAGCCTAACAGCCAGAGAAGTACTGCCACAGATCCAGCCACTTCCACAGGACAATCGCAGTGACTTGGCTTTGAAACCGCCTACCAGGGAACAACTGGGAGCACCCTTAGGCGGAAAGCTAGCCTTATTTTCAGTAAATTGGCATTACATTACAGGAGACAAATGGATTTTGCAGACAATAGACAAAGGCTACAGGTTTCACTTCCATACTCTTCCAAGGAAGAGAGGAATGCCAAACCTACCTCCAAACCAAAGGACAAACGCTCTACATCAAATAGACCACTTACTAAGGATGAGAGCTATAGAAAAGGTACCGGCTATGGAACAAGGACAAGGATTTTATTCAAGACTTTTCCTGGTACCAAGAAAGGAAAACCAATGGAGACCTATCCTCGATCTGTCCGCTCTAAACACATATCTCATTGTTCCAAAATTCAAGATGCTGACCCTACAGCAACTTCTTCCCATGCTGGGCAAGGAGTCTTGGCTGGTGACTCTGGATCTCAAGGAGGCATACCTGCACGTCCCCATTCGACCAAATTGCAGAAGATACCTCAGATTTCTTGCAGGATCAGAGCATTATCAATTCTCAGCATTGCCTTTTGGCTTATCTACTGTGCCCAGAGTATTCACGAAATGCCTGGCATCAGTAATTGCTCATTGCAGGCTTCAGGGAATTCAAATTTATCCATACCTGGACGACTGCCTGTTACAAGCGGACAGCAAGGACAAATTGACCAAAGATTTGAAAAAGGTTATTCACCTGCTGCAAGCCCTGGGATACACAGTCAACACAAAAAAGTCAAGGCTGATACCATCCCAAAGGATAACCTTCTTGGGTGCAGAACTGGACACATCAAACCAGATGGCATTCCTCACAGCAGAAAAACAGAAGCAGCTACCACTCTATTTCATGGCATTGTCAACGCAGAACCAGCTTACAGCAAGGAAAATACTGCAAGCCCTGGGTTACATGGCATCCTGCATAATATTAATTCCACATGCCAGACTACATATGAGGAAGTTGCAATGGTACCTGAGGAATTTATGGTCCCAGCACAAGCACAGCCTAGAAACCCAAATTCCAATAATTCCATGCATGAAACAAGAATTCCAGTGGTGGGCCCAGGCCTGTCAATTGAACAAAGGACTGCCCTTCCACAGGCCTCACCCAAGCCAGGCTATCACCACGGACGCCTCAGACCTCGGTTGGGGGGCACACATGACGGACAAGTGCATACAAGGCTTATGGACTCAAGACCAGATGAACCTACACATAAATCAAAAAGAGATGCTGGCAGTAAAACAGGCAATTCAGACATTCAGACCATTTCTTCAACAGGGTCATTTGCTGATAAGGACGGACAACACCACAGTTATGTGGTATATCAACAAGCAGGGAGGCACACATTCTTATCCTCTATGCCGGATGGCAATGGACCTCTGGAATCTGGCCCTGAGCTTCAACATTCAGCTCCAAGCCATATTTGTGCCAGGAAAAGAAAATATACTAGCAGACATCTTAAGCAGAACCACCACGGATGCCCACGAATGGATGCTGCATCCAGACATCTTCAGAACCATCACAAGGAAATGGGGACTGCCAGAAATAGACCTGTTCGCGTCCCCACACAGCCACCAATTGAAGAAATTCTGCACAAGGACATACCACCCACTTGCTTGGAGGGTGGACTCCCTATCTTTCAGTTGGGAAAACCTGACAGCATATGCATTCCCACCTTTTCCTTTGATGCACAAAGTGCTGCTGAAGATCAAAGAAGATCACCCCAGGATCATCTTGATAGCTCCAGACTGGCCGAGACAACATTGGTACCCGCTACTGAGGAGTATGTCCCAGGAAAACGCATGGCCTCTACCCCTACTACCTCTACTGCTAACACAGAACAACTTCAAAATCCTGCATCCAAACTTGAAAACACTGCAACTAGCTGCTTGGAACATTATATAAGGCAAAATAACCCAGATTTATCTCAAAGGGTTAAAGACATTATCTTGGAGGCTCGCAGACCCTCAACAAGGAAAACTTATTCAGCAAAATGGAAAAGATATCTCATTTGGAGTGCAACAAAAGGTGTAGATGCATCATTGGCAAACATAGCTAACATCCTGGAATACTTAGCAGAGCTTTTCCACAATGGTCTGTCTTACTCCTCCATTAAGATTCATGCATCAGCAATTTCAGCAGAATACAACATGGATCCTCCAGTCTTTTCTCAACCTCTACTCAGGCAGTTTCTCAGAGGAATTAAAAATGTAAAGCCACCAAGGAAACCACCATTGCCTACATGGGACTTGAACTTTGTGTTAGAAAAGTTGACACTTCCCCCTTTTGAACCAGCAGCAACACCAGAATTACAGTACTTATCTTGGAAAACTGCTTTCCTACTTGCAATCACTTCAGCTAGAAGGGTTTCTGAATTACAAGCATTAATGGCAGTACAACCCTTCCTTATCTTCCATCAGGATAGAGTGTCCATGAGAACTAATCCTACCTTTATGCCAAAGGTGGTCTCCAGGGTATCATTAAACCAAGCAATACACCTACCAACATTCTTCCCCAACCCGCAGAACAGGGGGGAAAGATTGCTGCATACTTTGGATGTACACAGACAATTGCGCTACTACCTGGACAGAACCAAGAACAATAGAAAAACTGACCAGCTTCTGGTAGCATATGCAACAGGAATGGAAGGAAAAGCAATTTCAAAACAGACAATCTCAAAATGGATAGGAAATTGCATTAGATTTTGTTACTCTTTTCATGGAAAGGCAACTCCAGAAAACATCAGGCCTCACTCCACAAGGGCTACAGCCACTACTACAGCCTTCTTACGAGGAGTGGCTACCAAAGACATTTTAGAGGCTGCTACTTGGAGCTCCGTGCATACATTTGCCAAGCATTATAATCTACCTTTATATTCCAGATCCCGAGCAGGTTTTGCCACTGCTGTTTTGCAAGGGATCTTAACTACACCATAAACTCTTAGTACCTCCTTAGTGCCTCCTCCCCCAGTTTGGCTATGGTATTCTACCCATTTGTTAGGACTGCAGATGCATCCTTGAAGGACATAGTACAGTTTTGTACCTACCATAAATGGAGATGTCCGAGAGGTATGCATCTGCAGTCAGGATTACCCACCCTCCTTCCCCTCTGTGGTACTCCTAGGGTAATTGCCCATCTTGTAGCTAGCTGGGGGAATCTATTATGGTGTATTTGTTTGTATATATGTATATACATGTTTATTTCTATTTGCTCTCTATTGTTTGGAAATATTTGCATTTATCCAAATTTAGCCTTCCTAGAGGGCACCTGGCATCTGGGGCAAGAACACTGAGGAAAATGGCGTCGGCTGATGCCTTTATACCCGCTGAACTGCAGCTATGACATCGGGTGAAGTGCGACATCAGCCGAGGCCAGACCCAGACTTTGGAATTCGGCCGACCGAAGGGCTGCCTGAGGCCAGGACAACCCATTTGTTAGGACTGCAGATGCATACCTCTCGGACATCTACATTTATAGTAGGTACAAAACTGTACTATGTCAGTACTCTTGTATTTAAACATGCATTTTCTTTGTGGCAATTAGATTCTGATGAAGTTCCTACATGAACAAAAGCACTTAATTTATTAAAGTGCATTATTTGCCTGGTTGGAATTCACTTAGGTGCAAATGGAGTTTTCTACCCACTTTTCTACTTTTACGTGGTTTTGGAAGGGCTGTTTTGTGATACAAGTGTACTATCCTGACTAAAATCCTAAAACAGATTCTTTGATGATGTGTACTCTCCATAGCAAGTCCCAGAGACCACAGCTGCTTTTTGTCTTGCAGCTTAAAAACAGAGCTTTTATCGCTTTGGACAAGAGGATATTATCTGTCACTTGGAGACTTTATTTCCTTTACTGTTTTAGGTGTTTGACTTCTAGGTTTCCCATATGAACCAAACTGTGGAAAAGCTGGCAGACCTCCCTTGTAAAGCTGTAGTTGTGATTGGTGCTTTAAACGTCAATAAGGCATGGCCCTTTTTGGTGCAGCCACCAGTGGGATAGCATCACAAACATTGGCTTGTATTGGCTGCTGTTTAAGTCTCTGGAAAAGGTCCTTAACACTGGCTTGTTTGGTGAGTTTTTCATATGGCTTACTGTAATTTTGACTGGGCTGATGTCACGTCCAGGGCAGCAGGCTCAAGTATATGAATGCACCAGTTGATGCAACTCAAGCTGTCCTTCAGTGATGAGCTTTACCATTATGGATGCCTCAATCAGAATGAAATCTGTGGATGGGCTACCCAGGATCTTGTCAGATAGAGGGCAGCCATTGACTGCATGCACGAACACAGTTTAGTACCCTTCTAGGCTTTTTTTTAATTAAACAAGCATCATCTTTATTACATTATCACCTATGACATAGGCAATCTTACATTTATGTAAATGAAAATAAACCATTCCGACATAATTTCAGTTGTAAACGTTACACATTACAAAGCATGATGGCACAAATGTTGCTGCAGACATTATGTATCACTTATAATGTAACTAGTCATAGTCAGACATTACATAGTTCATTCATATCCTGGCTTCTTTTAAACCTCGTTCCTTTTGTGCATGTATTGTTCCCACAATTCCCATTTTCCCATGCAATTTGCTCCTAGCCTTTTCTAAAGATCCCAATTCCAGTTGTTTTATCTCTGTTACTGTATTCACCACTTGTAGTAAAGTTGGTTTAGACTTTGATTTCCATTTTCTAATTGCTTTTTTGGCAACCACCATAATTAGACTCCACAAGGCCCTACTATGTCTAGGCAATTCCAATTCTGTGTCATAACAAAAAAAAATAATTTCCTTAGTTACACCAATTTGCTCACCTAGTATCTCTGATAGAGAAGTCTGCATAGAATCTTTAAAGTTTGCCAGCTCATTGCACACACAAAATGTGTTCCCAGTTGGCTTTTCCTTCCCTATCACACCTCCAACATTTGCTTTCTACCTGATGAAAAAATGTTTGTCTACTTGGGGTATAAAAATACATGCCTATGTAAACACTTCCAAGCAAAGATACTAACTCATCTAGACTTTGTTGCATGTTTGGGAAACATGCATAAACCACTGCATTGTTTCTTTGCGAATTGCTTATCCAATCTCCCTTCCTAATCCTTTCTAACCTCCTCTGATTGATTCTTAATAGTGATACAATATTTTGCATGCTGTACTAATTATTCCTTTCTTGATGGCAGATTCTGTTCTAGATTCTTCTAAAAACTCTCCTAGTGCTGGTCTTTCATTTAGGATCCCCCTATTTATTTTTCTTTTCATATACTCATATCAATCCTTGATAGGGAAGGTAGTCTGTAATCTGCAGTCCAAATAAATTCTTGACGTCTTCCCATTCTGTTACCTTTCCTTTCTAGTGATTTGCTGCCAATACCCTGGTTCCTTTGCCAGTTTTCTCCAGTAAATTCCAGTCCCTTCTTACCTGTTGTCTGTATCCCTAATTGCAGTCATCCCTATCAGTAGAATCTCTTTTCCATTCTTGTGTTTGCTTAGTTCTTAGAATACTTTCTTCTACTTTATGAATTTAATGTTCTGTATATTTGCTGCTGTTCTCCTTAAAGGTCAGCTTCCAAAATCCCAGTCTGGCCTTGTTTCTTGAGCATCCCCCCATTTAATCATGGTCTCTTTCCACTTATAGTCTGTTGCTTGTGCTATGTATAGTTTTCTTCTTGTGCTATGTATAGGAGCCTTAACAGTGCTGAAGTTCTATCGCACGAATAAAGATCAAAAGTGCTAAAAAAACTATTTTGGAGACGCATGTTTTCCTCCCTTTGATTGCCGTTTATCAGTTTCATGACCTTTAGTGGTTCTTGTTTACTTGCGCTCTGAGAGCTTTTGATAGAATGAAAATTAACAACATCAGATAAAGAAGTTACATACTCACCATAACGTTCCATCTGTGTTGCCTGTTTTCATTCTTCCTCAACCACCATCCTAAGACTTCTGGATGAATGTGTTTTTACAGGATTCCTGTATACTTGGGTTTTTTTTTTGTATACGACTCCTAGATGTGGCTTCTCCATTAAACTCTCTTATCTTTTACCCTCTACTAAGCAGCAAACGAGCTGAGATATTTGAGGGAGGTGCATTGGGGGTAAGGGAGAAGCTTGAGAAATTTGGTTGCCACAGTGAATTTTAGCAACGTCCAAGTCAGATCCGATGGTCAGATACAAACCCAATTGTTGAGGAAGAATGAAAATGAACAACACAGGTGGAACATTTTGGTGAGTATATCACTTCTTTTTTACTTACAGATATGATGTTATTTCCATTCGTTCCTCTGTGAATGAGTTCAGATCTGATCCTCAGATCTGACTCTGCCACGTTCTTTAGATTCTAGGATCCTACTCTCAAGCTCCTCCCTTACCCGTAATGCCCCTAATCACTGTATTACCTCAGATCTTGTTTGCCGTGCTTCAAAATCGGTCAGGATTGCTAAAGCTTATGGGTTATAGTGAGTGAATAGTTTGTTTTTCAGTATATTTTCATACATATTTTTCTGTATAATTCCTTTTCCTCCCTTACCCTTAAAAATCTTTCCTTACCAAGTTTTTTTTTGGTCAGTAATATAGTACTACCATTGTTGGTAGTCCATTTCTCTGTCTCTCTCTTTTTTTTTTTTACCTGAAGGCATTTTCTTTCCATAGCATTGTTGGTAATTAGCTCTGGATTGTTGTCAGTATGGCTGATAAGCCTACTGGTTTTAAGAAATGCACTTCCTGTGGGCATAATATCTCCAGTTATGATGCCCATAGAGAGTATGTTTATTGTTTGTGCCCAGCACACCTTGACATCTCATGCTCTGTTTGTGCAGCCTCGGCTTCTTCTGCAGGCACTTTTTCCTCAGGGGTTCAAACCCCCTCTCAAAAATCAAAGGAGTCCAGGGAGCACCGTAAACACTCACCTGTTAGATCTTCTTTATACACACCTTCTTCTGAGCCTCCTAAGAAGGTTTCTAGGACTTTGGATCCAACACACACTACAGTCAAATCTCCTTGGCCTCGTGCTATGAGGTTTTCTCTGGAACCAGTATCCCCTGAGATAAAGGTCTCCTTTTCTACAAGATTCTCCCAAAAAGTTGTCATGGCTACCTTCCATGTCCTCTTCTGAAAGGTCTTCTTGAAGTCTTTCCAAGCCAGATGTGGATAGGATGATGTCCTCAGAACACAGATTCAGATGGGGGTCCTGTTAGCTCTGTCTCCCATCAGCTCCATGAACCTTCAACCTTCCTTCTAGCCTGTACTTGCTCCTTCTAAGATCCAACCAGTCATTTCAGAGTCCTTGGATCCAAGAGCCTAAAGAGTCAGATCCATGAGTTATTTCATCTTCTACTCCAGTGACTTTTCTTATGCGATCAGCTCCAACCCCATTGGATAAAATCCCTATTGTGGTGGATACATTCCAAAGAGATAAGGGTGACCATTTAGCTTTCCTCCCCCAAATGCCACTTGACCATGGATGCCTCCCAATAGGGGTGTAGAAGGCATTACTTGGGGTGGACAGTTCAAGGCATGTGGTCCCAAGAATATACATGCTGTAGAAATGAGAGCATTGCAGGCCCTTCAGAGCTCTTTTCCACTAGAAACTGTTGCTGTTCGGATGGACAGCATGTCAGTAGTCTGATACATCAACAAAAAGGGGAGAACCAGATCCTATCCCCCTCTGCTGAGAAGCAATTAGGGTTTGGCAGTGGGCGATCTCCTCCATCCTCTTACTGGTAGCAATGCTCATACCAGGGAAAGCCAACATATTAGAGAACAAGCTCAGCAGGATAATACTGACACCTCACGAGTGGTCTCTTAGTGACATATATGATCTTTCACAAATGGGGGTCACCTATTCACCTTTCCCCTCAGCAACAAATGCAGCAGGTTCTTTGCCCTAATCCCCCCCCCTCCCAGGCACAGCCACTGAGTAGTGCTCTAGTCCATGTTTGGCTCTCCGACCTCCAGTGTGCTTTACCCTACCCTGCCTCTAATATCCAAGTTTCTTCAGAAAGCTTGTCGGTTGAAGGACAAAGTAATCCTCATTACCCCTTACTGGCCTCGGCAGACATGGTTCTCCTTCCTTTGGTTTCACCGACACTGTGTCCACCTTGGACACCGAATCCCACTCCAGATCTCCTGTCACATCCTGCAGGGATGATTCATGTGGACATTACAGGCCTGAAATTGACTGCATGTTTTCTGCAATTCCAATGAAGGGTAGATATTCCAGATTTTCCTCCCCAGTTCATCAAATTAATTTCTTGCCCCACAAACCAACTAGGAAGATTTATAAGAACAAATGGAAAAGATGTTCTTTGTGGGTTCATCAGAGAGACTTGGATCTTTTCACTCTCCACTCCCAGCTATTTTAGATTTCCTTGCGTCCATTTTTCAAACTGGGGCAAGTTTCTCCACCATTAAGGTGCAACTGGCAGCCATCTCCAACATCAGAGACGATGCTTCTCCTTTAGTTATGTAAGGCCGCCTTAAAAGGTACATTTTTGCTTAGACCTCCATTTCGAGGTCCCACTCCACTTTGGTACACCCAGTATTTCAGCCTTCAGCTGAAATAGACCTGAAGTTTCTATCTCAGGAAACTTTCTTTTTGGTGGCTATCACTTCAGTATGACCAGTATCAGAACTCCAAGCACTATCTTCAAAACCACCATATCTGATTTTTCACAAGGAAAGAGTTACCCTACACACTAATCCTTACTTTCTACCAAAAGTGGCCTCCGAAACAAAGATCAATGAAGTCATCAGTCTAGCTTTTTTTCCAAATTTTGACAATAAAGAACATACCCTTCTCTTAGATGTCCATAGGCAACTTCAGTTTTACTTTCATAGGACTAAGGAATTTAGAAAACACTATTGTTTGTCTCCTTTTCCAATAACAAGATGTGAAAACCAGCTTCAAAAACTGCTCTGGCTAAATGGGTAACAGTATTTCCTGTGTTTATTCCTTGAGAGGCCTAACTTTACCAAGACAACCAAAAGCTCATTCAACTAGGTCAATGGCTACATCATCTGCTTTTTGGGCTAGAGCTTCCATTGATGACATTTGTGCAGCTGCCACATGGTCTTAATGCTCATACAAATTGGATATCATCTCCAGGAACAGAGCATCATTCGGTTCTGCAGTGCTCCAGAACATCCTTCCATGAGGGCCACCCAAGGTAATTGTAGCTGGGGTCTGTGTCACATTCATTGTGAAATGAATGAGAATAACATCAGATATAAAAGTTATGTATTTACCATAACTATGCATCTGTGTTGTCCGTTTTCATTCTTCCTCAATGTCCTGCCCACCTGCCCTATCCATGTCTTTGTGAAAGATCTAATGGAATTATTAGGAACCGTAGATGTTAAGTTGTCCATCTCGGCTTCCTTCTTACTGTTTGAGTTCGGAGCCGATCCTCGGCTCCGACTCGGCCATCTTCTAAAGTTCGAGAGCTGTTTGCTGGCTCGAGGCTACCCCTTATCCCAGCATGCCCAGCGTCAGCTACCCAGATCTCGTTTGCTGCTTCAGCTGCAAGGTTGCTTAATTACTGGCTCAGGCTTAGTATAGGTTTTCTATTAATATATTGTTTATTCTTGAAAATTTGTCATGTTTTTGTCTAGATATATTCTTTTGTTCCTTATCGCTTCCTTGTGTATTGTAGCTTTGTTGGCTATTGCTCCATAACTCGCAGGTCTTCTGTTCCCTTGAACTCGTTTAAATTAGAGAGCCCCCATTTAGGATAGCCATTTAAATTAGAGGCTTTCCTTTCTGTTCCTTAACTGTAAAAAAAAAAAAAAAAAAAAAAAAGTCTATTTGTTTCTTGTTTTTTGTAGTATAACAAATTAATCCTTCGGGGATTATTGAAGCCTCAGGATTCCCCAACTAAAAGTACTCAGCCAGCAAAATCCCGTAAGTCTGTCAAGCCGTCGGCTCCACCTTCGGAGTAGACTCCTTTACTTGACTAACCTAGTATGTCAGTGCCAGCTGGCACTGACAAGACAACTCCGTCGGCTCCATCTGCTATTCCGGAGCCATAAGAGACTGAAGTCTCCATCCTTGGTCCATCCACTCGGCACCTCAGTCACCTTTGTTACAGAGTGAACGTAGCCATCATTCTTCCCACTCCTCTCGATCCTCTAGATTATCGGATCATGATGTGGAGAGAGTAGTAAGTAGGTTGCTCAAGTTACAGGCACTGGCAAAAATTCTGTCCAGCCCACCTCAACAGGTATTGGCTCCAACCGCCTCAATTTCTGTTCCTCCTCCGACTACATTTAGCTCGGAGCCGGAGACCATGGATCCGCAGGTAGTAGAACCATCGGCGCCGATCATCACCTCCCCTTCAGTTCCAATGTCGGCTCCGATTACCTCGATTATACTTTCTATCATGGGATCTGGGTGCCGAGGCTCTCTTCTCGGCTCCGAGGGGGGGAGGGGGAGTGGCATCGGACCCTTGTCCGACCCCGTTCTCCCCCTCGGACCATCAGCGCAGGTGAGCTCGGCTCCAACATCGGCTTCAGAGCCGTCACCCTCAACGCGGAGAAAGACTCCTGTTTCTTCGGAGCCGGAGCTTTCTCTGCCTACAGTTTGGGACGCCTTCGAGGTCATGCGGAGTGTGCTGTCCCCTGAAACAGCTCTACTGCCAGCTCCATCTGCTCCTCCCCCCGTGGTGTCTGTTCCAACCTCTACTCCTCCTCCAGACCCCAAGCGTAGGGAACCTATGCCCCAGGACACCCCATTGGGTGATCCCTCTTCTTCCGAAGCCTCCCCTGATCACTCTGAAGAGCCTCCCTGGAAGAAGTGCAAGAGGAAGCACATAGACTCCCCTGAGTCTGTCACTTCAGATACAGACATGGATAAATCTGAAGAGTCCCCCTCTGAAGATGTTTCCTTTTCGGACATCGTTGAAATGCTTAGACAGAGGAGGGACTGGACCTCCCTAGCCCCTACCGAGGACAAGTCTGTATACCTGGACGCATTCGGTTCCTGACCTTCCACCTCCTGGGTATCTCCTCCGTTCGATCCACTCATGTCTGTTATGGCTCGAAAGGCTTGGACAGCTTCAGATTCTGTAGAACCTATTCCGAGGAGACCAAACAAATTTATTACAGCCCCCCAGGACAAACAATTCCTCTCCAAAGGTGTGCCTGTTGATGCCATAATGGTAGCAGCAGCCACCAAGAAAGAGCAGAAACCTCTTCATCTGTTCATCCTCCGAACAGAGAGTCTCGGATGATGGACAGATATGGAAAGTGAATGTTTGCTTCAGCGACCTTTTCAATGAGGTCACTGAACTATCTATGCCATTTTACACATCTTCAAAGGGATCTCCTAAAAGAGCTTGGAGTTGCCCTTCAAGATCCTACAGCTGAGGGAGCACCCCCCAAAGTAGCTTCTAAGCTTGCAACTCTTAATTCCATAGTCAAGTCCTCCATGAGGCTGATTTCCTATGCAGCCAATGGAGCGAGCACAGCCACAGGGACAGATATGGCTCTCAGGAGACATGCTTGGATGCGGCTGTGTCAGTTTGCGGAACCCTTTCGAGCGTCTTTCACCAATATTCCCTTTGATGGCTCCTTTCTCTTTGAGCCTCAAGTGAAAGACACGTTGACCAGGTGTGAGCAGGAAGGCAAGACTCTCTCTGCTGTGGGAGTCTGTTTTTCCACTCCTTCCAGACCTTATCCCAAGGGTCAGAAGAGCGGAAAGATGTGGTTCCAAAAATCCCATGGACCCTTGCCTGACACGCATGGTGATTTTTTTTTCCCCCAGGGGCAGAGGGGGAAACAACAATAACAGATGCCGCTCTAGTGGCAGAGGGGGTCCGCAAAACCAGGGTGCCAGAGAAACCTTCTCTGCCAAGCCCTTCCAGCATCCCTGAAGGGTTGCCTGACTGCTCACCTCCGGAGGCAGTTGGGGGAAGACTTTTGCTGTACCCAAAAGCCTGGCAAAATATAACAAGAGACAGATGGGTACTATCCATCATATCCGGAGGTTACAAAATTCCCTTCCATCATTCCCCCATAGAATCAAAAAAGCCCATCCCAGAGGTCCCACCCAATCAAAGGGATCAAGCAGTCACAGAAGTTTCAAGACTGCCAGAACAAAGAGCCATTCAAGAAGTCCTCGCAGACCAACTAGGATCCGGAACTTACTCAAGATTCTTTTTAGTACCAAAAAAGACAGGGGACTGAAGACTAATACTGGATCTCAGCAGATTGAACAAATCTGTACAAAAAGAAAAGTTCCGGATGGTGACACTGCAGTCCATTTTCCCTTTTCTGGGTCAGGACAATTGGATGTGCTCGATAGATCTTCAGGACGCATACTACCATATCAAGATGGACAGACGCTCCAGGAGATTTCTTCGCTTCTGGGTAGGGGGCAGTCAATACCAGTTCAGAGCTCTGTCCTTTGGTCTCACCTCAGCCCCCAGGGTGTTCACCAAGTGTATGGCAGTAGTCACGGCTCATCTGAGGCATCAAGGATTCCAGGTGTTTCCCTATCTAGACGACTGGCTCCTGACTGCTACCACCAGGCGTCAACTCTTAGAGGCACGGGATTATACAATCACATCATGCACTCAACTAGGCATTACAGTAAATTTTGAAAAATCTGCCTTGTTGTCCTTTCAGTCTATCACATACATAGGAGCAGAATTAAACACAAAAGAAATGTTTGCAAGATTACCACAGGAAAGAGTTTCCACTGTTCGTCAACAAGTGTTAATTCTAATGCAGAGCAAAAGAGTTCAAGTCAGACATGTCCTTCAAGCTCTAGGCTCCATGGCAGCTGCCATTCTTCTTGTCCCATTAGCGCGTTTCCACGTGAGAATCCTTCAGTGGCTTCTTTTCACACAGTGGTCTTTCCAGGAACTACCCATGTCTCACATGATCCTGATCACAGAAACATGCAAAAGGCACCTTTCTTGGTGGATGGTCTCCCCACTAGTAATTCAGGGTGGACCTTTCATACAACCCTCTCCAGTAGCCACAGTGACCACTGACGCCTCCCTGATGGGGTGGAGGGGGGCATTATCTAGGCAGGACAGTCCAAGGCACTTGGCAACCTCACAAGTACCATCTGCATATCAGTGTCCTAGAAATGAGAGCAGTTCTCCTAGCGTTACAAGCCTTTCAAGACTGTCTTCCTTCCAGGACCATTGCAATCCAAATGGACAGCATGTCAGTGGTGTGGTACATCAACAAACAGGGCAGGACCAGGTCTTACCCCTTGAGTCAAGAAGCACTCAGACTGTGGCAATGGGCGATTTCCTCCCAACGTTTTCTGATAGCAATGCACATCCCTGGGAAATCCAACATCATAGCGGACAGGCTCAGCGGAGCTATCCTCATGCCTTACGAGTGGTCTCTGAATCAGGAAGTTGCGGATCTTATCTTACGCAAATGGGGACAGCCTTGCTGCGACCTGTTTTCCACCCTTGTCAACAACAAATGCAGCAGCTACTTCTCCCTGCTTCCTCTTCCAGGTCATATACCTAGAGATACTCTAGTCCACGATTGGCCTCAGGGACTCCTTTATGCCTTTCTCCCTTTTCCCTTAATTCCAAGACTCATACACAAAGCAAAATCATTGGGTTGCAAAATGATCATCATTGTCCCATATTGGCCTCGACAGATATGGTTCCCGTTCCTACCCCTCCACCTTCTGGAACAACCGTGGATTCTGGTCCCAGTTCCAGATCTTCTGATTCACCAATCAGGCGGGTTGTACCAATCCCTTCAAACTCTCCAGCTCACAGCTTGGTTAGTCCACTTCCAACCTTAGCCAGGCTTTCCAATATCTCCCCAGAAGTCCGTGATATTATTGTTTCCTCACATAAGTCTACTACGAGGAAAACGTATGCTAGTAAATGGAAACTGTTTTCTTACTGGGTAGAATGTAGAAATTTGGATCCTTTCTCAGCCCCAGTCCATGAAATTCTTGAGTTTCTAGCACAGCTTTTTCAGTCTGGTGTGGCTTCCACTACCATTAGAGTACAACTAGCTGCCATTTCTAATTTTCATATCGGTATGTTTAATTCTAGCATAATGTCTCATAAGATCTGCAAGGCCTTTATGAAAGGAACATCTCTTCTTAGACCCCCAGTTAGAGATCCTCCTCCTCCTTGGGATCTCAATTTAGTTTTAGCTTCCTTAATTTTGCCTCCCTTTGAACCGGCAGTATCATGTTCTTTAAAATTTCTTTCTTGGAAGACACTTTTTCTAGTTGCTATCACTTCAGCTAGACGTGTCTCAGAACTTCAAGTGCTATGTGTACATCCTCCTTACCTAATGTTTCACAAGGACAGAGTTTCTCTGAGGACCAGTCCATCCTTTATTCCTAAAGTCTGCTCAGAGAACAATTTAAATCAATCCATAGATCTCCCAGTTTTCTTTCCTAATCACGGCAACAAGGCAGAATACAAACTCCACCAATTGGATGTGCACAGACAATTGCGTTTTTACCTCCATAGAACTAAGGAACTAAGAAAGTCAGACCAGCTATTTCTTTCTTATGCTTTCAACGAACAAAGCCTTCCAGTTTCTAAAGTGACCGTATCCAGATGGTTATCTGATACTATTGCCTTTATTTATCAGTTGTGAAATAAGACCTACCAGCTAAACCAAAAGGTCATTCCACTAGAGCATTAGCCACCTCTGTAGCTTTTCAGTCTAGGTTGCCCATAGACTCAATCTGTGCAGCTGCCACTTGGGCAAACCCTCACATGTTAATCTCTCATTACAAGGTAGATATGGTCTCCTGGAGCAGAGCTTCCTTTGGGTTTACTGTTCTGAAGAGTCTCTTCCAATGAACCACCCGTGATTTTAGGTGATAGGGACACTGTCCCAAACAGCAAGAGCGAAGGCAAGATGGACAACTTAACATAAAGAAGTTAAGTACCTAACATAGCGTTCCATGTTAGTTATCTTTATCTCGCCTTCCTTCTTGGGTCCCTCTCTCCTTCCCCCTTCCTAGAGGATTGCGAGGAGTTCCTTTTTGTTTTCACTGGCTGAGCATCTTTTATTACTTCACATGCCAGGTAATTTAGAACTCTTTCCTTGTTTAGGTGTATTGGACAACCAGTTTTTTAGGAACTGGTTACTCTATTTGTCTAGTGTGCACTATCACAAACGAGATCTGGGTAGCTGACGCTGGGCAAGCTGGGATAAGCGGTAGCCTTGAGCCAGTAAACAGCTCTCGAGCTATAGAAGATGGCCGAGTTGTAGCCGAGGATCGGCTCCGAACCCAAACAGCAAGAAGGAAGGTGAGAAGAAGACAACTGACATGGAACGTTATGGTAGGTACACAACTTCTTTTTCCTGTTTGAGCTCCTGATCTTTTGGCTGTCATTGTTCTGCCATAGCTATCTTGAATTACTTTTTTTGTGATTTTGTATAATAACAGCAAACTCGATCTGAGGTAATGTAATGATCATGGGCATTATGGGTAAGGGAGGATCTCGAGAGTCAGATACTGGAGTATAAAAAAAGTCGCCAATTTGGATCTGTGCAGCAGATCCAAAGCCATTCATTGAGGAAGAATGAAAATGGACAACGCAGATGCATAGTTATGGTGAATATATACTTTTTATTTAACTTTCTCCCTCCTCTTCCCCTCTCCTGAGTATTTTTCCAAACATTAAATGACATGAAGTAGGTCATATGATTTAGAGTCTTCTATAAGTTTAACAAAGAACAAAAAAGTCCAATATTTCCAGATTCTGTTGTTCTATGCCTGTTCACCTCCTTCTCCTAAATCCTCTCTGCTTCATTTCTAATGTATTGTCGATTCTTCTAGTCAACTCATGTTTTTTTTTTCTTCTCTCAAGCATTTTCTGTTGAAACACTGGAAAAAATTTTCACTGGCACAGTCTTTCTGTGGTCTTTATGACCAGAACAACAAGAAGCAGAGTTGTCTCCTGTTTCATGGCTCACTTTTTGTCGGACAAACTTTATTTATTCCTTTGCATGTACTTCATCAAAAAATAAGTTTGTCCATCCAGGGAAAAATATTTTGAAGATAGCTGTTTACAGCAGTTTGAATCTCAAACCTGCTTCTCGACATTCCCGAATAATGGAATAAATTTACTCCTCTTTTGTATGGTGTACGAGTACTCAATCTCTACAAACACACTGAAGCCTCCTACTTTTAGTACTTTGTCTTTGTCACAGTTTTGTTCGAATCAACTCCTTCTGCTGGTAAGATTTCATCTTTACTATTAATAATTCCTGTTGTGAAGTACCAGTCCAGTTGCTTATTTGTGCTTTCGTAAAATTAATTGTGTTCCTTCCAGCTTCTCTGGTACAGAAAAAAATCTCAGGTTTCCCCCTACATTCTCTGTCCTCTAATTCTGTTATTTTTTAAAGGTCTCTTCTTGTGCAGTCTCCTATTCAGCCAGCCTTTTTCTTCATTTCAGCCTCTTGAGTTTTGCAGTTTTATCACTTTGTCTGAATATCTGTTTAAAGCTTCTTCCATTTTTTGCAGCCTTTTATTGTTTAAGTTGATATACTCAATCAGTGTTTTGTTTATTTTAGTCAGGTCTATGCACAGCTGCTTTGTACTTTCCTCTAGGTTACTGGAAGTCATGTCTGGAGCTTGCAGTCTTGTTTTTTGCTGAATAGCTGCAGTACATTTCCCAGTCAAGTGTTTTTTCATTACCTTTTGAAGCTGATTTTCTTTCATGTTATATGTATATCTTTGTTCCTGGCATCCAGGCAGTGCACTTAATAGCCAGTTACTGAAATTTACCCGGACATCTAGGTCCACTGGCTTTCTCTGATAATTTTCTGTTTTTACACTGGGAGAGCTAGAATCAAGCTGTTACTCAATGTATAACTATCTTGGAAGACTAGTCTTCTAGGCTTATCCAGTAACTTAAGAAGCAGCAGCCCCATGCAAAGCATGATGAGGACCCCAAGCATACATCTGTGTTTCCTCCACTAGTTTCACCCTCAGAGACTTCTAGGAAAGTGTTTGCATCAGTGCACTTTACATTGTTCTGCAACACTGCCCATAGGAATCTTTTTCTCTGAGTTTTCCTTAGCTTGAAGAATCTTTTCCATAACTTTTGGTATTGGTTATGGTTGTGGACAACTACATCCTAGCACTTTTGTACACTGCCTCAGAAACAATTTTACTGGAAGATCGAGCACTTTCATCAGAACTTTAACTAGTGTAGACTCAACTCTACTTTTCCTAACTTTTTTCTGTTTCAGAAACTCGTGGGAGTTTTTCCCATGCCATATCACAGCAAGCACATCTGGCACATGATGTTCCAGATAGTTACTCTCTGGGGTTGTAGTTATGCTGCAGCCAGGTATGCGGATTGTGTCATTGGACATGAGGGATGCCTTTTGGCACATCACTGACGTTTCCATAGGACATTCATTTGATTTGCTGTGGGTGACCTTCACTTTCAGTACACTTTTATTTTTGGTCTATCCTATTCACTCGACATGTTTAGCAGGAAAATTGATGTAGTGTAAGAGACCACTGGAAGGATCACCTTGTGCTTTCTTATCTGAATGACTTGACTGTTTTAGTCATATTATTATGCACCCTAATAGCAGCCCTTGCTTTTGTCTTCCATTGATTGCAGGCCTCTGATACACCAAAAACTGGGGCAAGTCATCTCTGCTTTCTGCTCAGAGGATTGTTTTCACTACAACAGAGGGGGGACATTTTCATTTTCACTGTTTGTCATTCCAATTCATTAAGAGGGTCCATGAAGCCCTATCCTTGACAGCTTGGTTGAGATTGTAGCAGATGGTCCAGGTTCAGATCCTTCTGTGGCTCAATGCAGTTCATGATAGCCATTGTTCTTTACAGTTCTCTTTACACACCTGAAGATGATGAGGAGGTTTTACTATATATGGTGGCATGCTGTGGTTGCAGATCCATCAAGCACTGTCAGATGACCTGTCTGCATCAGATCCCTTTTCACTGGGCTATGGAATTTGGGTAGACAGTTTCCATTCACCTCAGTGTACACTTTTCTTTCCTGCAGTTGAGACAAATTACAGACATTAAAATGGTTGCTTCACAAGTTGGGTAGTAGTGTGCTCACCTGGGATCCTACCACATACAGGGAAAGCAGGGATTCTGTCTGGAAAAAGTCATTGTTCCTCATCCTCAAATCTCTGGAAATAGAACTAAAATTGAGTCTCTCTTCATTTGAACAACTAGACTTATGTTGTGGTATGTGAGCAAACAAGGGGTCTCATGCACCTCTCTTCTCTGCAGAGAGACAGTGTGTATTTGGTAGTATACAGTAGACCACGATATTACTCCTACAGCTGTTCACGTGCGAGAGGAGTCAAGTGCATTGGCAGACTCCATCACAGCTTCAACCATCACCTGAAGCTGATGATGAAGGAATTATATCTGGTTAAGATCCTCTTGGGATGAGCACCCCAGATATCTTCCTGTTTGGTGTACAGGAAAGAGCAGTCTCCCCCCATTCTGATTGGTTCTGCAGGGCAGTGTGAGCTAATGAATACATGGTCTCCTTTCCATGGCAGGGCAGATTACTGCACACCTATCTATATATGTTCATCATAATCACGTCTGCAGTAGCCTTAGTTGTATGGGTTATTATCATGCTAAGAATATAAAAGCTATCCAGTCTCCCAAAGCCTTGGGGTCCTTCCACATGCACCCATGCTGCTGGTTGTCTGAGTTCCTAAGTGGAGAAAACCAGCAGCCTGGGCGCCAAAAGCTTTCAGTACTTTCTTGCCACCCTTTGAGACCTCTGCTCTTATGGGCTTAAGATGAATTGATGGTCTATGTACAGTCATCATTTGCTGTGTAGATAAGTTCCTTCTGGGGAAAATCTTCCACAGTCATTTAGCGGGACTGTTGTGAGACTAGCTGGTTTGACACAGTTTTATGTTCTTCCTTAACTTTTACTGTTTGTGCTTATTTTTAAGTACTTTTTCTGGAGAAACTTGTGCTTATTTTGTAGGACTTGTATTTTTGTTGGAGGCAAGTGTATTTTGGGAATGTCATTGTGTATTTTGCTTGTGAACACTATACTTTTGACAGCTTAGCTCTCAACAACTCATTCTTTCTGTACTACTCAGGAAGCAGTCTCCATTTGCAGTAGAACCATGGAACAGCACACTGGTCCCACAGTTGTACCTTTCTCTAGTTTCTTGAAAAAGAAAACTTGTAAGGAGGCCTTGCCAACGCAGTCTGCCTCAGCCACTAGTGGATGACTGTGCTGTAGCCATTACTGGTTCCTCAATCCATTCACTTTTTTTCTCTATTTCTCTGTGGTGCAGACTTTAGAGCCATGGTGGACTGGGGGTTAACCATGTACTCTGCAGCTGCTCAGGTGCCCTTGCCAGGTATGGGAGAGGGACACACTGTCTCAGAGGAGGGAGCAGGGAATGCATTCTTGTGTAGCTGAGCTAAGACACCTGGTGCCCTGGGTGAAGTGCCATCCATTAATCTGTCCTTTTCTAGGGATGCTCTCTAAAAAAAAGACAGAAAATCGAACATTTATTTTACCTAGATTCTGTTTTAATAGGAACAATTTATTGTATTGATTTAAGGTTTTATTGCAGGCTATAAAGCCACTGAAGAGTAACTGGAGGAATTTTTTTTCTTTTTGGGGGGGGTAGTTCCTTCAGTTTCTGCGGATTTCCTGCCCAAGGATGAAGAAAGGGATTTGGACGTCTTCTAACTTTTTCCCTTGTATTTGATTCTGACACTGTGGAAAGTTTCCTCAATCCCTTATTGAGGAATTCTCTTTATGAAAATATTTTTAGAATGAGTACGATGTTTCATTGGGAACAAGTCTGGTATTCCACCATCTTTGAAGAAATATGATTTATTACGAGATGAATTTCCACATCTTGCTGCTATTCCATTTCTTTTGCCAACACTGGAGGATGTTTTTGATATTGTTTGCAAATATGTATGTTCTTCAGACCATTCACTTGCTTCTCTGGTTTAGTTCTTTCAGTCGAAATGCATCCCCCTAGGTGTTCCTCAGTCTTATAAATATTTGATCTGAAGTAGTTAACTTAATTTGTGGAGCAACCTATGGGAATCGGATCTGACTTCAGATCCGAGCTGGCAGTTTTCAACAGCTTAGATCCGAGCTTCAAGCTCCTCCCCCTACCCATAATCCCCTGTCAACCCTGACTGACCTCAGATCTAGTTTGCCACGGTTTAACCAACAGCAGCTCGATCTTGAGTTCCAGGCGTTTAGATGTTTTTGTGAGAAAAATTTAACTTTTTCTTTCTTTTTTCTACCCTACTTGGTTGTGAGTGCTTTCAGGTCCCTTTTTGTCTAAAATCCTCCCAGGGCACTTAAGGACTGGAGGTGTAAGCTGATTCTGGCGGGTCTTCTGCCCCCGGATTTGGCTTCTACCTCCGGTCCTTCCGTGGCTCCCGCTGCGGCTGCTGCCACTCATGCTTCCCTCCCCCCGGCCGGGACTCAACCTCCTGCCTTAGGCCCGGAGGAGAGGGAGGCTAGGAAAGAGAAAAGGAGGGAGAAGCACCACAAGCGGCAGGCCGAGGCCTCCCGCTTTGGCCCCCCTGGCTAAGCGGTCTTCTCCCTCCAGGACTTCTGGGTCTCCTCCTTCTCGGATCCGGTCTCCTTGCTTTTCACCGGGTCCTGAGGAGGAGGAGACCCGATCTCCCTCAAGGTCATCGAGGCGGCACTCCCGTCCCACCTCGGTGGCCTCATCAAGATCAACCCGAAGCCTCACGGATGCAGATTTGGACGGGGTGATGAGAAGATTCCTCCAGGCCCAACTGCAGATGGGAGCGCTCCTACCTGCCCCCCCCGGGGGGGGGAGCTCGACCCCCTTCTTTGCCCCGATAGCTCCTTCTCCGTCCCGCTTCCCGGGCTCGGAGTCTTCGGAGCTGGGCAGCCTTGGAGCCAGGGGTATGTCGGCGCCGATAGTCTCGGGTACTTCGGCGCCGACACTTCCCTCGAGTCTGTTGGGTCCATTTTCGTTGGATCCGAGCTCTCGGAGCCGAGGGCTGAACTTTGGATCCGGGGGTATCAGTATGCCTTCGGCTCCGTCCAGGTCGGAACATGCTGGTCACTCAGATCCGATCGCTTCGGCACCGGCCCTGATCCGTCCGTCGGATCCGAGTGAGGTTCTGCTTTCGGATCCTAGAGAGAGCAGCTCTCCCTCGGCGTTCGACGTGGTGGAGAGGGCTCTGTCGAGAGATTCCAGGCCCCCGGCCCTTGCCACGGCTCCACCCTGCACTCCTTCTCTGTTGGGCCCGACTTCCATCACCCAGCCCCAGGAACAGCCTGCTTTGACGTCCCAGGTCGTTCCTTTGGAACAAGACATTGCTGGTGAGACATCCTCGGACAGCCCCCCCCCCCCCCGAGGAGGTTCCTCACAAGCGAAAGTGCAAGAGGAGGCACCTGGTCTCCCTCGAGTCCTTAACTGAGGACACGGATTTGGAGGAAGGGGAAGGCTCCCCAAGATCACCCCCCCGAAAATGTCTCTCTTGGTGACGACATGGAGATGCTCAGAATAAGGGGGGGGTGGTCTGCCCCAAAGCCTACCTCAGACAAATCCGTGTTCCTGGAGGCGTTTGAGGAAGGCCTGTCTACCTCTTGGGTGTCCCTCCCCGGCCGACCCCCTGGTAGATTTGATTACTACCAGGGCATGGAAGGAGCTGGACACTGTGGAGCCAGTCACCATGCGCCCGGATAAAATTCTTAGTCCCCCCCTCCAAGTCCCATTGGAGTAAGGGTTCCCCTGTAGATGCCATGTTGGTGGTGGCGGCCACCAAGAGGAAACTAGCGCAGGAGAGTCCCTCGGTCCACCCCCCGAGCAAGGAGTCTCTGTCGATGGACCGTTTAGGGAAGCGGGTTTTTAGTTCGGCTACCTTCTCTGTGAGGTCGCTGAACTACATGGCACATGTTCTTCGACTGCAGCGGGACCTCATCAAAGAGTACGCTGCGTCACCCCCCCCCCCCGAGTCCATGTCGGCGGAGGACAAACAGTTGCACTCCACCCAGATGGCCACTCTCCGATCTATATCTAACACCTCTATGCGGCTTCTGTCCCATGCCACGGAAGGAGCCGCTAGAGCCAGCGGAGCGGCCTCATCATGAGGCGTCAGGCCTGGCTCCGTCACTGTGATTTCACGGAACCCTTCAAGGTGTCTTTTGCTAATGCCCCTTTCGATGGTTCTGCCCTTTTTGGCAAAACTGTTTGCGATACTTTGGTCCAGAGCGAGAAGGACGGGAAGACGTCTGCCTTCGGAGTCCGCTTCTCTGCTCCCCAGAGGTCCTTCTCCAAGAACCAAAAGGGACAGAAGAAGATGTGGTTCCAAAAGTCGCAACAGTCCCGTCCTGCTCCAGACTCCCAGCCCTTCCGCGGCAGAGGAGGGCATGGTGTATGCCGCCCTAGAGGCAGAGGGGGCCCGAGGAACTTTGGATCCAGAGAACCTTTCTTGGACCAACCCACGCAACACCCCTGAGAGGTTGCCTGACTGCTCCACTCTGGAGGCAGTCGGGGGGCGTTTCTCGAAGCACCTAGCAGCTTGGGAGTCCATCACGACAGACCGCTGTGTGCTTCGCATCATATCTGAGGATATCACATCCCCTTTTCTCTTTACCCACGCAGCCCCAGATACCTCCCCGATGTCCCACCCGATCAGAGGGAGGCCGCAGCAACAGAAATCCAACAGTTGCTGGGAAAAAGAGCCATCCAACACGTCCCCCAGACCAGTGCGGGTCGGGTTTTTACTCAAGGTTCTTCTTGGTGCCAAAAAAGACGGGGGACTTAAGACCAATCCTCTACCTCTCCCCCCTGAACCTGTCAGTAAACAAAGAGAAATTCTGCATGGTCACCCTTCAATCCATTCTCCCCCTCTTGCGGGAGAACGACTGGATGTGCTCTATAGACCTCAAGGATGCGTACTACCACATTCTGATGGACAGGTGATCCAGAAGGTTCTTCCGCTTCTGGCTAAGAGCCAGTCATTACCAATTCAGGGTCCTCCCCTTTGGTCTCACCACAGCCCCCAGGGTGTTCACCAAAGTGTTAGCGGTGATAGCAGCCCACCTGAGGCTCGAGGCTCCAGGGAATTCAGGTTTTCCCATACCTGGACGGCTGGCTCCTGACCTCCCCGACAAGGCATCTACTCTGCGCAGCCAGAAACTTTCTTCGTCTAGCCCCCCCGGCTGGGGATCACTATCAACATATAGTAGTTGTCTCTTGCCCCGTCTCAGACCATAGACTTCATAGGGGCCAGATTAAACACAAACAATTTCCTAGCCTTTTTGACCACGGACCAGCTACGAATCCTGAGGCTACATGTGCGGGCCATCATACAATCCCCAGCTCCTCCGGCAGAATTGGTCCTGAGGGCTGTAGGTTCAATGGCGGCAGCAATTAATCTATTGCCAATGGCGCGTTTGAACATGAGGGTCTTACAATGGACCCTCCAAGTCCAGTGGTCCTTTCTTCAATATCCTCTCAGCCATCCCATTCCCCTCAGCAGGGCTTGCAAGTGGGCCCTCTTATGGTGGCTCCAGTCTCCGGACCTCCAGGAAGGACGCCCCTTTTCTATGGCCCCTCCCCTAGCCACGGTGACCACGAACGCCTCCCGCCTCGGGGGGGGGTGGCATTGCTCGGGCAGGACAGTCCAAGGCATGTGGGACCTCACGGAGACTTTATTGCATATCAGTGTCCTAGAGATGAGGGCAGTGCTGTTGGCGTTGCAAGCACTTCATGACCTTCTTCCTGTAGGAACGATTGCGATTCAGACAGACAACATGTCTGTTGTCTGGTACATCAACAAACAAGGAGGAACCAGGTCTTACCCACTGTGTCGAGAGGCCATGAGGGTGTGGGAATGGGTGATCTCCACCAACCGTTTTCTCATAGCAACGCACATTCCGGGGCAGTCCAACATCCTAGCGGACAGACTAAGTCGCACCATCCTGTTACCATACGAGTGGTCTCCGAATCTCAAGGTAGTGAAGCGGATTTTCGCCGAATCAGGTCAACCCTGTTGCGATCTCTTTGCCTCTCCTTTGAACACAAAATGTTACGACTACTTCACTCACCCCCCCCCCCCCGGGAATCTCCAAGAGATGCTCTGGTGCATGCTTGGCCTCCCGGTCTAATTTATGCTTACCCTCCTCTTCCTCTGATGCTAAAGTTTCTGCAGAAAGCCAGTCGGTTGGGGAGCAGGATAATCCTCATTGCCCCATTCTGGCCTCGTCAAGCCTGGTTCCCTTACCTTTGGTCTCATCTGGTGAATCTTCCTTGGATTCTGGATCCCCTTCCGGATCTAATATCCCACCCCCTAGATCTCCCAGTCCTGAACCTGGACAATCTCAAGCTCACAGCTTGGCTGCTCCAGTTCCACTCATAGCTAGGACTCCCGGTATCTCTTCCCCTGTTAAAGCTATCCTAGTAGCAGGGCACAAGCCTTCTGCTAGAAAGATCTATAGTAGCAAATGGAAGCGTTTCTCCATTTGGGCGGAATGTTGAAATTTGGATCCCTTCACAGCTCCTTTGCCCGCTGTATTAGACTTCCTGTCAGGGCTGTTTCATCAGGGGGCTAGCTCCTCCACAGTCAAGGTTCATCTAGCAGCTATCTCTCATTATCACGTGGGAAATGAACTGGGCCCTTTGATCACCACGAAATTTTGTAAGACCTTTCTGAAGGGCACCTTTCTGCTCAGACCTCCAGTGAAGGATGTAGTCCTTCCTTGGGATTTAACACTGGTGCTTCAGGCCTTGACATCTCCCCCGTTTGAGCCTGCAGCTTCAGTAGATCTTAAATTCTTGTCATGGAAAACGGCCTTACTTGTCGCTATCACCTCGGCTCGAAGGGTCTCTGAGCTACAAGCCCTCTGTGTAAAACCCCCATACTTGACTTTTCACAAGGATAGAGTTTACCTCAGGACCAATCCCTCTTTTCTTCCCAAAATTGCGTCTGAGTCGAATATTAATCAGTCCATTAACCTACCAGTCTTTTTTCCTAATTACCTAAACAAAGGGGAATACAAATTACACTCACTGGATGTGCATAGACAACTTCGCTTCTACATCCACAGGACATCTGGTCATAGGCAATCTGACCAGTTGTTCGTCTCCTTTGCCAAATTTAACTTGGGTAAATCTGTGTCTAAAGTCATGCTGTCTAGATGGATTTCACAGTGTATCCTTTTAGCATATGAAAGTTTTGGCAGGCCCGCACCTCAGTGAGTCCATGCCCACTCTACTTGATCTATGTCTACCTCTGCGGCCTTTAGAGCTAGAGTCTCTTTGGATGATATTTGCTCGGCAGCCACTTGGGCCTCATCTCATACCTTTATCAATCACTATAAATTGGACATTATCTCCAGAGGGAGAGCATCCTTTGGCTCTGCAGTGCTCCGGAACATCCTTCCATGAAGGCCTCCCAAGGTTCGGGTAGCTGGGGACTCTGTCCCATAGGTTGCTGCACAAATGAAGTTAACTACTTCAGATTAAGAAGTTATGTACTCACCATAACGTTCCATCTGAGTAGGTAAACTTCATTTGTCAGCAACCGTCCCTCCCTCCTGCCCCCTCACCTTCGGATGTTTTTTCATACTCAGGTTTACACGGTGTGTTACCTATGTTATATTTGAGAATAATTATTTTCAAGCAATATCTTCTTTTGGGCAAACTCGATCTGAGGTCAGTCAGGGTTGGCAGAGGATTATGGGTAGGGGGAGGAGCTTGGAGCTTGGATCTAAGCTGTTGAAAACTGCCAGCTCGGATCCGATTCCCATAGGTTGCTGACAAATGAAGTTTACCTACTCAGATGGAACGTTATGGTGAGTACATAACTTCTTATTTTTCATCCCAGGTCTAATCAGCAGCTGTTGTGTATCAAATCCTGTTGTAGTAGCAAAATTAGTTAATGCTAATCCCTCTCCATCTGATAAGGATGGGAAAGCTTTTTATAGATTTGGGTAGAGGGTATTCTTTTGCCACTTTAACCATCATAATTTTAAATCTGGCTCAAATGTTAAAGCATATGTTTACTTCTTTTGACAATATGAGAAACTGCACAGCCAGTTTTTCCTCTTCAGAAAGTAAGTCTTATTAGACTTCTTTAATGGCTTCTGTATCCAATGTAACTAAACACTTCATCATTCTCACTGCTGCAGTAGCCTTATAGCTATTAAGTTGTATCCTGCCTAGGATACAACTACCGGTCAGCTTCACAGATCTCTGACTGCTGATTGACCTGCCCTGTGGATGGGGTAATCAGCAGTGTATAAAGCATCAGTACTTTCTTGCCACCTTGAGAAGCTGCTTTGAGGCATCACAGGACTTGGCTTTCAAGCTCCATTCCTGACAGTTAAGTCCCCAAAGGAGAAACCTTCCACATAGAAGTTGTTGCCCTTTAAAGATAATATTGTTATATTTTATTTGGTGATTAAAACTAGTATTTTCCACAGTATTTGGAAGTTTCTTGTCAGAGACCTATTTTTGCTTGCTAATTTTTATGTTTTGGGGTCAGTTTTTTAAAGAAAAGTGTACTACTAACGTAAACATTTTAATTGTTGTGTGACCTGTAGAATGAACAAGCATTTTGACAGGGCAGAAAATGTTCTGAATGTTTTTAGTGCTTGTGTTCACTTTGTGACAACTTAGCTTTTATTTTTTCCTGTCGGGGTGCATTGGGAAGAAGTGTTTTATTTCTGACAGTAATTTCTCTATTATGATTTTACAGAAAAGATGATTGCGTGTTGAAGTAAATACTGCATCTTTCCATTTGACTGACAACTTACCTTCTGACTCGTTCCAGTACAGGTTATGAACTTTTAGTCCTCTTCCTCGACTGCAGCATGAATATTTCCTCTGATCTTGCTACTGCTTCTCCTGCTGTACCTAAACAGAAGAAACAGCTTAATAAAGAGCCCTTGCCACCACTGACTGCTCAGTGCCTCAGGTGTTGATGAGTGGACTGTTCTTCAGACCACTCACTTGCTTCTCTGGTTTAGTTCTTTCAGCCACATCCTGTTTGGCTGCTCCAGTGTCCAATTCGGGCATGGGAGAACCATCTTCTTTGTGTCTGAGAGACACTACAGGAGATGCTTCTCTTGGTAACTGGGGAAAGAGACCTATTGATAAAGCTCAAGTGCCATCTCCTAGTTGATCTTCCAGGGTGTTACCTGCAAAGGAAAAACAAAAGGTTAGGCATTGTTTTGGCAGAGGACATGGTGTCTGTCTGTTAAGATGATGGTCATACTTTGCCCAGATAATTATTGCTGGCTTTTAATCCTGGTGCTGAGAAATCCTTACTGGAGTCAGTGTCAGTAAGTAAATTCCTAAGAAAAATGTTAGGACTTTTACATGGACTGATGCACGACTTCTGCAGATTTCCAAGCACAAAACTCTGATTCTGAGGAGACTTGGTCCTCTCCACCTTCTTTGAAGGGATTTTCTTTTTTCAAACTACTTCCATGATGAATGAGGTGCTTCTGTGGGAACAAGTAGACATTCTCCAAACTGAAGAGATATTTTTCAAGTGGGTATACTTCATTCTTCGCCCGTCCATGCCATTTTGCCAGCCTTAGAGAATGTGTTTAATGTTGCCTGTAATAATCCTGACTCTCGGCCTTCAGTCTCCAAAAAGGCAGCTAGTTTGAAGTTCTTTATGAAGTCTAACAATTTTTTGTTTTCTCTTCTAAAATCAGACCCACCTGCTATTTCTACCTTGTTGCCAGCTGGAACCAGACTGTTGGTCAATACAAACCTTTCACCTATGCACAAAGAAGGCAAGGTATTGGACAAATTTGGTAAGAGAATTTTCTTTTCTCCCATTTCAGAATTCAGAAGTCTTAATTATCAGGCACATATGTGCAAGTTTATTCTGTGTTGTGTAGACAGTTTGAGGGAATACTCTTCCACAATTCCTTCAGAAAGTAGCTCCTTTCTGAATTCTATTGTGTCTTATTTTTCTTCTGGTATCTAAACATGCTTTGAAGAGTGTGAATGATTGTAGAAGTACTGTCTTGGGCCAGTGCTACTGTTACAGTTTTGAGGAGATATACCTGGGTATGTAACCAAGTGTTTACTTATTAAGTAAAGTCTTAAGTTATAAATTCTGCTTTAGATAGAGTTTTTTGGCCCTTCTCCTACTCTGAAATGCAAACAATTTGATGAAAAAGGAAAATTAATTCAGAAAATGTCTTAAGATTTTTCAGATTTCCCATTACAAATCTCCTAAACCCTCTACTTCCTTTAAGAAACAAAATAAACCCCTGCCACTTCCAGCCGAACAGGAAACAAAAATGTAATGGCTAGGGAGAGAGAACAAGTTACAGGTATTCTTTCAAAAAAGAGACGGTCTAATAATTCAGAATGACTATACCAGCATTCTGTCACCTCTCCCCTCCCTTCCCCTCCTGCCCCTTCTTTAAATCTGACCCAGCAGCTTTCTCTACCTTACTGTTGTCAACAGAATGCAGCAGACATTTGGGTGTTAAAAGTGGCTTAGAAGGGTTACAGTTGGCACGGGATACAATTACCCCCTTTCGCGAGAATTCCTCCCCATTCTGAACCAAATAGTTTTGTCCTCTGGTTCTTCAGCATTTGCTTACCCTAGGAGTCCTTGAACAAGTTCCTTAAGATTAAAGGGACAACGGCTTCTTCTGGTTCCAAAGAAAGAGCATTCCTGGAAACTAGGTTTAGATCTTTCCTTTCTCAGGCTGTATGCAAATGTACCAAAAGTCAAAATGCTGACCCTTCAATCTCCATTTCCTCTCATTTCCCCCCCTTTGAGTTTCATGGTAACAAAATCTAAAGGTTGTTTACTATCACATTCCCATAGCCACAGGCTTCAAGAAATGTTTCATATTGTCCGTGTCTGGGGTTGCATTGCCAGTTCTGTACATTACCCTTTGGGTTATCCACAGCTCCTGGAGTGATTACCAAGTGATAGCTCATTACATACTGCATGACATTCACATTTTTCCTTATTTAAATGACACTGCTAATCTTTGCAGAGCCCTCATCTAGATTTTGAGTCCTTAACGTCTTACCAGTCTGAGATTACAAATAAATGTGAAAAAGTCTTTCTTGACTCCGTCATACAGGATTGCACTTATGGGCTACCTTTCTAGACACTTTTTGCAAAAGGCTTTTCTTACATAAAAGAATGTGGATTTTTATCTGGAAACTTTCCCGATCTTCTCCAGTTAGTCTCAGACTTATGCAAGAGAATACGATTTCAAGGTTCATGGCTTCTCTGATGCTTAAGTTTCCTCTCACCAGTTTATAGATAAGGAAAATTCAGTGGTTTGTTAGAAAAAATGGACTCACAGCATCTTCATACTCTGGAATTTCAGGTTTTGGCTTTGTCAAAAAGGAAGCGTACTAGTGGAGACAGTAAATGGCTTGAAATACAGGGCTCCCCTTTTCTATTCAAATCTCAAGTCAGTTTGTAACTATAGATGCCTCAGATTTTGCTTGGGGAGCAGTTTTTCTATAGGTAAAGATGCAAGCATTGTGGAACTCCTTAGACTAAAGCATATAAATGTCAAATAAATGTTGGCTGTAATCTCTGCCTTAAAATCTCTCCATCTATGGTCCCTGAGACCTCTTCAGGAGATTACCGATAGAACCACAGTGAATGTGGTTAGTTAAAAGGAAAGGGGGGGCTCCAGGTCAATACCCTCTGTGCAGACTGGCCAATATGGGTTGGGAGGTAGCTCTACAGCCCTCTGTAACCTTTGAAGCATTTTGTATTCCATAATAGGAAAATGCAGTGGCAGACTGGCTAAGCAGGAACAGGACAGACACTCACAAATGGAAAATGAATGGGGTAGTCTTCCAGGAATTGATCCAGTCATGGAGGAATATCTCAAAATAAATCTGTTTGCCTCCTTTCAAAACAGACACCTGAAGAAATTCTGCACCAGGGGTTCTTGCAAACAAGCCTGAAAAATAGATGCATTTTCATTCCCATAGTTAGGAATGTTCCCATATGCATTTCCACCCGTTCCACTGATATCCAGGATAATTCTGAAGATTCAGAAGGACACTCCAAAAATCATTTTGTTGACACCCCCACCTTCTTTTTTAACCAGACAGCAATTGGTTCTCTTTTGTTATGGAAACAGCAAATGGCAATTGCTGCAAGTTTTCTCACAGACTGGACTTATTCACATAAGAGAAAGGGGAGTTTGATACACCCTAGTCTAAAACATCTTCAACTAACTGCCCGGATGGTTAAGTTTTAATTCCTTTTGTGCACCTCATGAGCACGTGCACCAGGTTCTAAAGGTGGAAAGAAAACTTGCTGCAAGGAATTCTTATACTGGCAAGTGGAAATGATTTTCTGGTTGATGCCTAACCAATAACCAGGAACCCCAGGGATTATATACCATTAGTTCTCAAATATTTGTTTGAGTTACTTTCCTCTAGCCTGTCTTATTCTTCTGTTATGCTACATTTTGCAGCCATTTCAGCACATCTACCCATGGATCCTTCCCTCTCTTCTCTGTTTTTGGTAAAACATTTTCTCAGTTAGACTTTACATATTGGGCATCTTGGATAGCAGGTGGCCCTTCCTGGAATTTTAACTTTGTGTGGAGAAGTTGACTTGTCTCCTTCTGAATCAGAGCTTATCAGGCAGATTTAAGGTTTGTGGCATGGAAGACTACTAGTTATTGATCTGCTATCCGTAAAATGAGTATTTTGAGTGTCAAGCTCTCATGGTTTGTGAATCCTATATCACATTCAGAACAAATCCCTCATTTATGGCTAAAGTTGTTAAAAGGTTTATTTTGATTCAAGCCATCAGTCTCTGCATTTTGTCCAGATCCTCAGAACCAGGAAGAAAGGATTTTACATATCTAGGGCATGTGTAGGCAGCTCAAGTACTATTTTGAGAGAACTAAGTCCTTCAGAAAAGCGGCTAATGTTTCTTATGATGAGAACAAAGCAGGTACAACTCATGTCAAAATGGACTATTTCAAGGTGGTTGTCCTCAGCTGTTACCTTTTGCTCTACCCAACAGTGAAAATCTTTTCCAAGCAGTATTAAGGCACATTCTGCAAGAGGGTTAGTATCTACTATTTCATACTGTGAAGGGATGGAATCTAGAAGCAACATGGTCTTCTGTGCATACTTTACAAAGCATTACAGATTGCATTCCTTCTCCAGGTCCAGGTCTGGCTTTGCCAGGACTATTCTGCATGGGTTTCTGGATCCTAATCCTTCCTTTTCTCGGGTTGAATAAGCTTTGGTAATCAATCCATGTAGCCAAAAGGCTTACTGCAGCAGTGAGAATGATGAATATAGTACAGTTGTACAAGTTGTACTTATCCATAACAGTAGATGTTCAAATTCCTCACTGCTACAGTAACCACACCCACCCTGCTGCTTATGTTGTTAGTTGTTGAGACAGAAAAGTTTTTATTATTCTGTGTCTTTTAGAGGTTCAGAATGAAAAAGCTGTTTCTCTGTTTTTTTGGGCAAAGGAGGTCCTGATGTTTTCTAAATACTGACTGCTGATTTCCCTCCAAGGGACTGGTCATTCATCTGTTAAGAGTGTAGATGTGGGAGGGAGACAGAGCTTTGTGCAGCTGGCTGGTTGTTGTACTGCAGGCATTACAGCCCATATAGCCAAAAGGAGACTGCAGCAGTGAGGAATTTGAAAATTTGCTGTTATGGTGAATGCAACTTAAACAACTGTACTTTCCTTAAAGGGTTATGACTATGCTGACTCTGTCCAGGACAGCAGCATCTGCTTCTGTCATGAGGTAGTTTGCTTTGATGTAAGCACAAAAGTTTTCTGAAGATGTTAAATCTGAAATATTAGAGAGGTTTTATTTCTTCTGCTCCTCAGGCACTCAGTTTGATGAAAGAGGAAAGTTGAACTGGTGGTCAGTCACATTTTTCAGCCCTCCTTCTCCAAGCTTACTAAAGCCTTTGCTTCTAACTCAAATTCCCTTTACAAAAAGCCAAGTCAGCCATTCCCACAGGCCTCTGACAAAAAAAAAAAAGAAAAAGTGGCGAGATGGATGTCCTGACTGAGATCACTGTTACAGTATTCCAAACAGATGGCTTTTTCACAGCTGAGGTACCAAAGCTTAGCCTTCCCCTGGATAGTATGTCCGACATATAGCCTCAGATCGCAAGTATGGGGTATATAGGCAGTTGTATGAGTGTAGATCCTCAGACTGTCTCGCTGCCAGCCCAAGTGCAGGTCTCGCATCCTTCTGATTGAGCTATGCATTGTCACAGGTACAGTGGCTACTAAAAAAAAGTTCCCTGTTGGTGAACCGTCCTTTAGTTATATAAATTGTTTTGTTGTATCTGTGTCAGATGCCATCTACGAATGGTGAATGTGAGTGCGGTAGGCAAATTCCTCACAAAGATCACCATACCAAGTGCATTGACCTGGAACACTGTTAAAAAGCTTCTCCATTTGCCAGTCCTATGTGCACAAGGTTTTGCAGTCCCATTTGTCTTCGCTGAACACCTTAGAAACCCACCATTTTAAGCATTTGGCCTACGATAAGATGGCAGATTTTGCCTCTCTGGACATACCTCCATCTCACAAGAAAGAAAAAATCTCAAGAGGCTTAGGCCTGACAACTCAGTCTGCCCAGCCTGATTTAGTACTATGTAAAAGTACTTTAATTTATAAAGCGTAAAATTTGATGCTTTCATTCTTTATATATAAAAATAAGACTTGATCAGAACAAACCAGTTGACCACCAACAAAAGTTATAAAATAAAAAAGCACTGTTGAAAAGACATTCCTATCTTAACAGGCGTGGAGCCAGAATATTATAAATATCTTATTAGAATCCTGAAATACCATCACAAATCATACTGCTTGTAGACAGATAATGCACAAAATGTTAAAATAGAGTAAAAAATGTTAAAGCAGGTTAGCCAATATGCTGACAATTTGAATATATTTAAAATGCGTTTATAAATATTTCAAAACAAATTCTTTAATATGTAAATGCTATCTTAGAAAAATAATTTATGAACATGTTTATTATAACTAAGTAGTATTATAATGCATAATCAGACAACAAAGTCATCTAAGAATGCATTTTATAAGTACGCACTAATTTGTTCCACATTTGTAAAGTTTCATTTTGTCAGTATTGAAAAAAATTGACATTAACCCCAGAGGTGGCAGTTGGGAAGATTAATTTAGAATACAGGGAGTTGTACTGGCAGTTAAAGCTTAATACTATGAATCCCCCTGGCCTAATGATAATGTATCTATCATGCCAGTCCTTAAGATGAGAACTGCAAAATTGTGAATTTCCGAACTGATACAGAGGTCCAACAGGCACATAAGTGAAATTTTAGCTGTAATGGAGTATGTAGATTAATTGTTTATAAAAACGTTTTAAATGTATTCACAAATCATCTTCAACACATGACTAATCATATATATATATATATATATATATTTATATATATATATATATATATATATATATATATATATATATATATTTATATATATATATATATATATATATATATATATTTATATATATAATCTGCTTAACAGTTTTTACACCATTTTAACATTTTATGAATTATACATGTATGTGCATCAAGATTTGTGATGGTATTTCAGGATTCCAATAAAATATTTATAATCTAGTGCCATGCTTGTCATGATAGAAATGTCTTTTTGATAGTACGTTTTTTGATTTTATAACTTTTGTTGTTGGTGAATTGGTTAATCGATTACTTTTAACCAATGAAATTTGTTATTTAATTATCTTGTGTAAATGGAGCAGTTTAAAAATAGCATTTGTCTGTATTAAGTGTCTACTGATGAAGTCCTGTTTTACGTGTAAAGGGCATAAGCGCTCAAGGTTTACGTTTAATAACTGAAGTATTTTTACATAGCAAACAGAAATAACAACATGGAGTACTATTGGATTCTCTCCATACTCATCTTTTTTTCTTTCTTTTTTTTTCTGGTTGTTTTGTGGAATGTGGTCACTTGTTCGTATTTCCAAGAAAAGGACAGTGGGGACCCTTACCGGATCTAATTTTTTGCAAAACACAAATTTCCAGCTTTTAAAAATGCTCTTCCTACAGATTCTGTTGTTTTATTCTTCCCTAGGCATACCTATGCTATCTAGATCTAAAGGACGCCAGTCTACATATTCCCATTTGCCCATCCTGCAGAAAATTCCTCAGGTTCTGTACTGGCCATTTCACTTTGTTTACTGCTTTGCCTTTTTGGCCTTTTTCCACAGCCCCAAGAGTATTCACATAGTGTCTAACACCAGTGATAGCCTTCTGCTGAACTCGAAATTCAGATTTCCAGTACTTATAGACAATCTGCTGATCCAGACTGCCTCACTGTATACCTTACTGCAACACCTCCAGTTCACTCTCAACCTCCTCTTGCAGTTGGGGTTCACCATCCACTACAAACAGTCCCCCCTTCAGTCCTCTCAGGACCTAGTGTTCCTGGGCTTGCAGATTGGACACCAAGAAGATGCAGGCCTGCCTACCTTGAGAAGAGGTGCAAAACCTTGCAACTTAATTCCACTCCATCTCTTCCCTTGACACATGCTGAGCCAAGGAACTTTTAAGGTCCCTGGGATTCATGGCAACAACCATCCCAGTGCTCGCTCCAGCCAGGTTACATAGGAGGAAAATACATTGGTACTTGAAAACAATATGGTCCCAACCCTTTCGTCCTGTACACACAGAGACCCCCCCACACACACACACACACACAATACCTTGTCTGAAAAAGATCTCATTGTGGGGTTGCCTAGGTGAATCTCAGTCCAGGACTTTGCTTCAGACCACTAGACACCAGCTCAGCAGATACAGATGCCTTGGGCGAGGCTGGGGGGGCCTGAACATGTATCCAGAGTCAAGGTCAGGTGGCAGGCCAAACTCAAGGAGCTCATCAACCTGAAAGAGGTGAGGGCCTTCATCCAAGTACTTCAAGTTTTCTCACAGCTGGAAACCAGGCCCTCTTAATGTATTTGTAGACAATGCCAGTATAATCTGGTGCATAAACAAGCAAGGAGAGAGAAGATCATACCAGTTATACAGACTAGTGGAGATTGCTTTAGACCTAGCTATCCAGAGGAATATGTCCCTGCGTGCTGTGTATATCCCATCACAGGACAGTGTTCTTTCAGACTTGTTTAGCAGTTCCACTGAGGATTCTCATAAATGGACCCTAAATAGGTTCATAGGTTCATACTAGGCTATCTGCCCGAGGGCATTTATAAGCCTAGCCATAGTTTTGTGGCTTACGCCACCCCTTAGTTTGGAGAAACTATGCCCATTATTTAGCTGTGCCTCCGTCGAGCAGTGACACTGAGGTAACCCCTGGGGTGTATCTGCGATCTCCCATCCATTGGTCAAGATTCCTCTTGAACAAGGCCAGCGAGGTGCTCTGCCTCACATAAACCGGGATTTTGTTCCACAGCATAGGGAGTCTTTGGGTGATGAATCTATCCCTCCAGCACGTCCTATTAATAACCGTGTCGAGGTTTAAGTCACCCGCCCTTGTGGCTCTGAGGGATCTAGATTTTTTGAGATGAAGCATATTCATCAAATCTGAGTTTGACATGGCCTTGTATGTCAGGCATAGGTCACCTCTGAGTAAGCGGTACGCAACTGAATATAACTGGAGTTCTTTCAGTCGTGCAGCATAAGACAGATTTTGAGACCCTTTATCCTTTTGGTGAGGAACTTTTGTGGCCTCTCCAGCTGCTGCAAGTGTCGGGTCAGATACATTCGAATGGGGCATTGTACTCGATCATTGGTCTGATGAGTGATGAGTATAGGGAGACTATGACTTCCCTTGATCTAGATGTGAATCCCTTCATGATAAGGTGGGCGATGTAGAAGGTCTTCCTAACTACTTTAGCAATATGAGTGTCGAATGAAAGGCTACTGTCAACCTGGGTTCCCAGGTCCCTAATAACTTCTTCTGTGTTCAGGGGATTGCCACCTATATGGTAGCTAGGGGTAACCTTATTCTTCCCGAAGGGTATGACTATGCATTTCTTGGCATTTAACTTGAGGCCATGGCTCTGGCACCAGTTATCCGTTTCTGTGAGACCCTTCTGAAGGATATCTGTGTCGGATGTGTTCTCAACTACTGCGCCCAGTTTGCAGTCATCTGTGAACTTTGTCAGCCATAACCCTCCTGTGTTTGCTTGTACTTCAGAAAAGTAGATGCCAAACAAGAGTGGGCCCAGGACTGAGCCCTGTGGGACACCACTTGTGACAGGCTTAGAGTCTGACATGGCGCCAGCAACTCTGACCCTGTGAGTTCTGTCACTCAGCCAGTTTGCAACCCATCTTGTAATGTATGGGTTTACATTTAAGTTGATGAGTTTTTCAATGATACCCGAGTGGGGTATTGTATCGAAAGCCTTCGCCAGGTCTAGGTAGGCTGTATGGACTGCCTTTCCCTCGTCAATGGCCTTGGTGACTGTTTCAAAAAAGTCAACCAAGTTTAAAAGGCATGATCTGCCTTTGACAAAGCCAAACTGGGTTGGATCCAAAGTCTGCAAATTCCCTATGTCTTTATTTATGAGATCCATTATGATCCTTTCTGCCTTTGACAAAGCCAAACTGGGTTGGATCCAAAGTCTGCAAATTCCCTATGTCTTTATTTGTGAGATCCATTATGATCCTTTCCATGGCTTTGCAGATCAGGCTTGTCAAGCTAATGGGACGGTAATTTCCAGGGTCGGTGGAGGCACCGCCTTTGTGGAGTGGGACCACAGTCGCTGTGCGCCACTCCCTGGGTACGTATCCGGAGGTGAGACTAAGATTAAACAGCTCTCCTAACTGTGGGTTTAATTCCTCGTTGAGTTCATGGAGCACACAGCCGGGGACACCATCAGGTCCCATGGATGCTGTGTTCTTTGCCTTGGAGAGAGCAGTTCTCACCTGAGCGTTTGAGATGTTTGGGGGGCTACAATCATTTGGTATTGATATCTCTTCTTTAGGCGGGGAGGGTGGGGAGAAGTTTGCACTGAACCTGTCAGCCAGTATGTTGGCAATGTCTGTAGGATCAGTAATCTTCACATCATTTTGAACTAATTCTGAGCATATCTGGGAGTTTCCTCCTAGGTTTCTGACATAGCTAAAGAATGCTTTATGGTTGTCTTTAGAGTCCTTAGCTATTTTTTTCTCAAAATTAGCTTTGGATGATTTTATGAGAGCTCTTAGCTTTTACTTATAGTGATCAGCGGTGTCTTACCTTTTAAGGATTTTGCTCTATCTTGTAGTAGCTTTCTCCTTTTGTTGTAGAGTTTGTTTATGGCTGGGGTCCATCAGACTGGACGCTTGCCTTTGGTACAAAGAGTCTTTGTTTTGCTTGGGATTGCCTGATCCATGCAGCCCTGCAGGTGCTGGTAGAAGGCATTTGTAAGTGATTCAGGCGGTTTGAGTAATGTTAACCGCCGGCTCAGGGGCCTTAAAGGAGACCACACTAGTCTTTAGAAGTGTGAAGTCAGCTTTCGAGAAGTTCTTTACTGTGGTCTTTTTCATTTCGGGTGGGGGCGGGATGAGGACCTCCAGCAAGATTAGTTTGTGATCAGATCTCACCAGTGAGGGGTGTACTCCTGGCGTTGAACATTGTGCTCCCATATTTGTGATGATGAGATCAAGTATGTTCTCTCCTCTTGTGGGGATGGTGACTAGTTGTTCCATGGCATTTGAGTTTATGAATTCCAGGAACTTTTGGGCTAGAGTGTTTGGGCTTGAGTAGTGTTCCCAGTCTATATTAGGGTAGTTGAAGTCACCTAGTATGATGGTGTTCGGAGATACATTTATCCCCTCCAGTGTTTTCAGGAAGGCCATGTGAGGTTCCTGAGTTTGCGAGGGTGGCCTGTAACATGCTACAATTTGCATAGCAGTCTTGCCTATGGTTAATTGCACCTGGATGGTTTCTGATGCATCGTGCGATGCCACCAATCTTGAGGTGTGGGTGTCCTTGATGAATATGGATACCCCTCCTCCTTTCTTGGTATTGTCCGGGTTTTGTGGCTGGAATGCATGATATGAGGTAAAACCTGATAGTGCTGGGGTGCTCTCAGGAGCCTTGAACCAGGTTTCTGTCACAGCACAGACATCGATGTTCTCCATACTGAGAAGGGCCTCGAGTGCGTGCATCTTGAGGTTGAGACTTCTGGCATTGAGCAGCATTACCCTTAGATTTTTTCTTTGTTTTGTTCTAGGGTGGTAGGTTTAGAATTTGAGCCTTGCCTAAAAAGGCACTATGGGGGTGGCAAGAGCCTTTGCCAAAATCCGGAATCCCAGGGTGACAAGTGCAAGCCGTCCCTTGCGAGCAGCGTGGCTTGTCCAGCATGTCATCCCAGGCAGACAGACATTGGATCCCCTTTGAATGACACCAGAGTTTAAGCCAATTGTTAAAACTGATCATCTTATCTCTGTATTGTGGCATCATTCTTGGTGAAGGTAGGATACTGCTCAAGGTCAGGGTCATACCTGCCTGGGCTACATAATCAGAGAGCTCCTCTATGTCTCTTTTCATGTAGTCCAGGGAGGTACGTCTCAGGTCGTTTACACCAGCGTGGACAATGATTGAGTCGTACTTGTACCTGCTGTTGAGAGACCTGAGTGCATGCGTTATGTGGCGGATTCTAGCACCCGACAGGCAGCTTACTGTGACCTTCTCCTTACTCAGTCTGGTGAGCAGGACGTCAGTGTGTCTAACATGACTAGTGTGTCTGGCATAGTGTTTGGCCTTAAGGGCTGTGACTGCTTGACACTCTGACTGTGTGGTCTATGTGATGCAGGTGTTGTGTTTTGAGGTGGTGGTTGTTTGGGTGTCTGCTTTGGTGGCCTCTGCTGTTTTGGTAGATTTTTGATCAGAGCCTCCGAGTATGTCTTTGTGTGTTTATGTGTATGATTTGAGGTTGTGATGGTATTATGTGAGACTGGGTCTATAGTGTGTGTGGTTACCTTCTCCTCCTGTCTGGTCTTGCCAGTCCTATGTTGAGAGAGCTCAGCCTCCAGTTTGGCCGTATAGTTGCATCTCTCGCATGTATTTGTGTTTTGTGGGAGGAGGAGAGGGTTGTCTGTGTACGAGGCAATTGTAACATTGCCTCAATAATCCCAGGTTCACCAGCTGAGCAGGAGAGGATATTAGCAACTGATCCCTCGACATGCTAGGAGGAATAGACAGAAAAACTTAAAAAAAGGTTTTGGGGATGTGGGTGACCGAGAAATGGGGTTTGCTTTTTTGGGGTACTTTCTATAACAAGAGTGCTGTATCGAGGTGATAAGTACTGTAGGAGCAAGTGCTTAGCTATACGGATAGAGAATAGTCTACTTGGGAGTCAAGTAGAGATAATTTATAGTTGGAGGATACACTAAATAGAACAGTAGTACACTTTGAGGAAGGTAGTTTTAAGGGAAAATTTGAAGAGTGAACTTTAGGTAGCCCTAATAGTTTAAATCTGCTTAACCGGCGCTGCCCTAGTGTGCAACGGTAGCAGCTCCGCGCTAACGCGTGCTTTATAGCAGGGGGCTGGAAAAAACAGGAAATGACCCAAAATGGCCAACAAATTACAAGTTGCTGCTTCTAACCACTCCTCTGAGGACAAACAAGCAGCTCAGTACTCCCCACTCCCACTGGTGAGTAAAGAAACTACCTCTGGCCACACAAGAAAATGGAGGAACACAGAAACCAAATACAAAGCACAGGGATCAGCAAAATCTGATCACTGGAACAACTAGCAAGTAAAGTTTAGGAAAGGAGAAATATTTTTTGTTTTTTTTTTTTTTTTTTTTTTTCAAACAGACAGGAAAAAATGCAGTAAATGCTTTGTTTTCGACTAAATAGCTATCGAAGGCTGGTACACTTGAGTGTATTAGCCTGTTAGTTACTTTTAAGCAATACTTTAGCCCACAAGTGCAATCAACAATATAAGCTCACAAACACAGGAAAATAAGGCAATAAAACAGTAATAAAGGCACAAACAGTAGTCGAAAAGCTTAAAAGATCGAAAAATGCAAACAAAAAGTTTTAAAAATACTTATGATCAAGAAAGTTGCTTTTTCTGCTCTCTGCTGGCTTAGGAACTCTGCAGGGGACCACGAGGAGCTATGCCAAGTTCTCTAATGCCAGAAAAGCCCGCCAAAGTGTGCTTTATAGCAGGGGGCTGGAAAAAACAGGAAATGACCCAAAATGGCCAACAAATTACAAGTTGCTGCTTCTAACCACTCCTCTGAGGACAAACAAGCAGCTCAGTACTCCCCACTCCCACTGGTGAGTAAAGAAACTACCTCTGGCCACACAAGAAAATGGAGGAACACAGAAACCAAATACAAAGCCCAGGGATCAGCAAAATCTGATCACTGGAACAACTAGCAAGTAAAGATGTTCTTCATCTCATATTGCTGCAGTCCTTACTTATGGGTAGTCCGCTGTCCTCGGTCGGCCCGAATACCAAAGTATTAGGCTGACGTCGGTCATGGGCGCCTAGATCTGACATCAGAGCGTCAGGGTATAAAGGCGCATGACCGACGTCATATCCTCAGTCTTTTTTGCCGCATGGTCCGATGCAGAAGCAGAGTTGCAAGTGCCGTTCGGCGTTCTGAAATTTTTCGTTTTCGGAGTTTCAGACCGATACCAAGTTGGGCTAAGTACCCCGTTGGGGAATATTTTTGTTTTTCTTGCCTCGGTTACTTACGGATGTCAGAAAAAGTGAATAATTGTATTTCTTGTGGGAAAGCGGATACCGCATAGGGATTACCACTCGCTTTGTATTCCTTGTTTGGGACGAGCACGGCGTAGTCGGGTGTCGGTTTTGTGCTAGGTTTAATAAGCGCACTATAAAGCGGAGGTTAGATTGCGCTAGGTTAGTCTTTGGCAAGAGGTGTAATTATAATATGCCGTCGGATGTTCCGGCGCCTGCTTCTACTAAGAAGCGCAAAGACAAATCTTTAAAGCCTAGGCAGGATGATTCGTCCGTTTGGACGCCGGACCTTTAGAAGCTACAGCTGAACAGGTGGATCCGGCTGAAGTTTCTGTTGAGTCCCAGGGGAAACTTTGATTTTACAAGATGTGGCCTCTCAGGAGGCAGGCCAGGCTGAAGGGGCCTCTCAGGTTACTATTCTCCCTTCTATGCCTAAGGTGGTTAGGCCTTCTGCTACTGTTTCTAAGGCTCCTTCTAAGGGCAGGTCTGTTTTGCCTTCCTCTGGTGTCAGTTCTGGTTCTTCAGGGTCTGTGCCTAAAAAGCACATGCTTAAAATGGCAGAGGATTTGATTACTTTAATTAGAGGTTCTATGCCCCCTCCTGATAAGAGGCCCAGGATGGAGCCAGAGTTAGAAAGTTTGGAGCAGGCCTCAGATGATTCAGAGTCTTCTACTGAGGACATTCAAGATTTCCCTCCTTATTCTGATTCTGATGCAGAGGATTCCACTCCTTCTGCTTCTCCTCCAGAGGATTTTTCATTTTCTGAAACTCTCCATTCCATGAGGGAGCATTTTAAGTGGGAGGGACAGGATTACTCTGATTCCCGGAAGAGGCTTAGGGAGTTCTTGTTTTTACCACAGCATAGACCCTTAGCTATACCTCCGGTTTTGGATGTTGTTTCAGATGTTTTCTCGGAAGCTTCCCTTAATCCAGATTCTGTGCCTCCTGCCCCAGTTAAACCGGACAGGTATTACAGGGTGCCTGAGGCTCATAAATATCTGTATAAGAGTCCTAGGGCGGACCCAGAAACTATTAGTCAGGGGCCTAAGGGTGTTAGAGCCTCTGTTGTTAAGAATCCGGTTCCTCTGGATAAGGAAACTAGAGCTTTGGATAGATGGGGTAAGAAGGTGTATACCTCTTCTACTTTAGCAATGAGAGCTTTGAACTGCCAGTTTCATATGTTGAAGTATCAGAATTTCCTCCTTTCTCAGCTAAGATCTAAAGTGGATGCTTTGGCAGAGGGCATAGAGTGTAAAGAATTGCAGGATTTAGTGCATGTTTCTGAACAGGTGGGTAAGCACTCTTTGCAATGTGGTTTTGATGCTTTACAGGCTTCTTCTAGGGTGGCTACCACTGGTTCAGTTATTCGTAGGCACGCCTGGCTTAAGGATCAGAATTTGTCTGAGCATGTTAAGTCTAGAATTCTGGATGCCCTTTGCAGTCTGAAGTTTTGTTTGGTCCTCCTGTGGAGTCAGTCTTAAAGAAAATGGAAGACAAGGCTAAGTCTATGCAGACTGTTAAAGATTTTTGCAGGTACAACCTCCAAAGTTTAGTAGAAATTGGCCTACTAAGGGGTGGACGTACCCTTCTTCTGATTCTCAGTCTAGGGGTAGATCTAGGCGTGGTAGGGGCAGAGCTCAGAGTACCTTCAGGCCGAGACAATGGAGTTCGCCTGCTCAATCTGCTGGTGAGGGCAGGGGCCAGTCCTTTTGTAAACAGGCCCAATGACCTGCATTTTCAGCTGCCAGATTCCTCTTGCCTGGCAGCTCCTTTGGGAGGAAAGTTGGCTCTTTTCAAGCAAAATTGGCATTTAGTCACCCAGGACAAATGGGTATTGGACATTATAAACCGAGGTTACAAGTTCTATTTCCATACCATGCCTCCTTTCAAAGGCATGCCAGACGTCCCTCCTCGGCAAAGGATAGAGGCTCACAGACAAATTTCTTTACTTCTTCAAATAGGAGCTATATACAGCCAGTTCCTCTGTCAGAAGTGGGCCTAGGATTTTATTCTCGCCTGTTTCTAGTTCCAAAGAAAGGAAACACGTGGAGACCAATTTTGGATTTATCTATCCTCAACACTTACCTGGACATTCCAAAGTTCAAGATGCTGACTTTACAACAGCTTTTACCTCTGTTGGGAAAAGATCACTGGATGGTTACTCTGGATCTCAAAGAGGCTTACCTTCATGTTCCTATCAGGCCCAGTTGCAGGAGGTACCTGCGTTTTCGGGCTGGAAATTTACATTATCAGTTCTCTGCATTGCCCTTTGGCTTATCTTCTGCACCCAGAGTGTTCACAAAGGTTCTGGCTCCAGTGATAGCATTTTTCAGACTAAGAGGAATACAGATTTATCCTTATTTGGACGACTGTCTGATTATTGCACAAGAAAAGGACGAACTTCTTCATCATCTACAGTATGTGATGGCAGTGTTAAGATGCCTAGGGTATTCTGTGAATGAAACAAAGTCCAGTCTAGTACCCTCTCAGGACATGTGCTTTCTGGGTGTGAGACTGAATACAGCTTCCCAGATGGCTTTTTTGACCCCGGACAAACAAAGAAGCCTTTCTCTTTATTTCCAGCAAATGTCTCTACGGTCCAGGCTGACTGCAAGGACAGTCCTTCAAGCCTTGGGGTTCATGGCATCTTGTATTCTGGTGCTTCCCAATGCCAAATTGCATATGAGGAAGCTTCAATGGTATCTCAAAAATGTGTGGACACAGCACTGCCAAGATCTAGACACTGTCATTCAGATAATACCTTGCATTCAGAAGGAGATTTGTGGTGGGCTCAGGAATGTCACCTAAACAAGGGACTCTCTGTGACCCGGCCAGAGGCGAGTCAGATTCTAACGACAGATGCCTCGGACAAGGCTTGGGGAGCACACCTCAATGGAAAATGGGTGCAAAACACGTGGCCTGTCAAACTCCAACATTTGCATATCAACTTGAAGGGAAATGTTAGCAGTCCAGTTTGCATTGATGGCTTTCAAAGATTTACTTCGTCCAGGGCAGGTGTTGATTCAAACAGACAACACTACTGTCATGTGGTACATCAACAAGCAGGGGAACCCATTCTTACCCTCTTTGCAGGCAAGCGATGATTCTGTGGGAAACTGCTCTCAATCTACACCTCAATCTTCAGGCAAGGTTTCTACCAGGAGCACAGAACTCCTTAGCAGATGTATTGAGCAGACAAATAGTGGATCCTCACGAGTGGAAATTGGATCCTCATGTATTTCAACAGTTGACAGTGTTATGGGGAACTCCAGACATAGATCTGTTCACTTCTCCACTAAATTACCAGTTGCCAAAGTTTTGCACAAAAATGTTTCATCACACAGCTTGGAAGGTGGGCGCTCTATCTTTCAGTTGGAACAATCTGCATGTATATGCCTTTCCACCTCTGCCTCTTCTTCCCAAGGTACTTTTGAAGGCCAGACAAGACAAGCCAACCATGATTTTGATAGCACCGGATTGGCCTCGACAACACTGGTACCCACTACTGAGGAGTTTAGTACGAGAACCTCCGTGGCCTCTGCCTTTGATTCCGCACCTTTTGTCACAAGAGGACAGTCACTTCCTCAATGTCAAGATTCAGTCTCTGCATCTAACAGCCTGGCATATTCTGTTTTAGACTCTGGAGGGTCTCAGCTTCCACAACAAGTTTTGAATGTTATTTTGGAGGCCAGGAGGCCTAGTACCAGGAAAGTTTACGCTGATAAATGGAGGAGATTTTTATTTGGAGCAAAGGAAAGGACTTTGATGTCTCCAAACCTGATTTAAGTGTTGCTCTTCAATATCTTACTGAATTATTGGACAAGGGTTTGTCTTTCTCCTCAATAAAGGTCCATGCTGCAGCCATTTCTGCTCACTATGATTGTGACCCTCCTTTATTCTCTCATCCTTGGTTTAAGCAATTTCTTAGAGGGCAAAGAATATAAGTCCCCGACGTAGAGCTCCTACTCCTGCTTGGGATCTCAATTTTGTGTTGGAAAAACTTACTCTACAACCTTTTGAGCCTGCAGCTACTGCCGAGTTAAAGTATTTATCATGGAAAACTGCTTTTTTGTTGGCCATTACCTCTGCAAGAAGGGTTTCTGAATTACAGGCCCTCATGACAGTGGAGCCTTTCCTGATATTTCATAAGGATAGGGTATCTTTGCGTACTAATCCTTCCTTTATGCCTAAAGTGGTTTCTAGTGTGGCCTTAAATCAAACTATTCATTTGCCTACTTTTTATGCAAACCCCAAAATAAAGGGAGAAAATTTTGCATACTTTGGATATTCACAGGCAGTTGCGTTATTATTTGAGCAGAACCAAGGAGTTCAGACAGTCTCAGCAATTGTTTGTTTCTTTTGCTTTGGGTTCTTAGGGTAAACCTGTTTCAAAACAAACTATTTCTAAATGGATTGGGTTTTGTATTTCTTTCTGTTATTCCCATCATGGTAAGGAGATTCCTGCTGGAATCCGGCCTCATTCCACTAGGGCTACTGCTACTTCTACGGCCTTTATAAGGGGGGTAGCTACAAAAGACATTTTGGAGGCAGCTACTTGGAGTTCAGTGCATACCTTTTCTAAACATTACCACCTTCCTCTTTATTCTAAGTCTAGGGCTGGATTTGCCACTGCAATTTTACAGGGCATTTTAGCGGCCCCTAATGCTTTATGATTTTTACCATCCTCCCTTTCCCGTTGCTTTGGGATTCTACCCATAAGTAAGGACTGCAGCAATGTGAGATGAAGAACATAGTACAGTTTTGTACCTACCATAAATGTAGATGTTCAAGATCCACATTGCTGCAGTCCAATTACCCTCCCTCCTTCCCTCTGTAGTTTGACTTGGTGCTATGCTTTAGGTGATGGTTGTTGTTGGGCATGTTTTTGGGAGGTATTCTGTTTTTGGCTGTGGCCTTTCTGGTTTGGCCTTCTGACATCTGGGGCAAGAAAAGACTGAGGATATGACGTCGGTCATGCGCCTTTATACCCTGACGCTCTGATGTCAGATCTAGGCGCCCATGACCGACGTCAGCCTAATACTTTGGTATTCGGGCCGACCGAGGACAGCGGACTACCCATAAGTAAGGACTGCAGCAATGTGGATCTTCGAACATCTACATTTATGGTAGGTACAAAACTGTACTTTTAGGAAAGGAGAAATATTTTTTTTTTTTTTTTTCAAACAGACAGGAAAAAATACAGTAAATGCTTTGTTTTCGACTAAATAGCTATCAAAGGCTGGTACACTTGAGTGTATTAGCCTGTTAGTTACTTTTAAGCAATACTTTAGCCCACAAGTGCAATCAACAATATAAGCTCACAAACACAGGAAAATAAGGCAATAAAACAGTAATAAAGGCACAAACAGTAGTCGAAAAGCTTAAAAGATCGAAAAATGCAAACAAAAAGTTTTAAAAAATACTTATGATCAAGAAAGTTGCTTTTTCTGCTCTCTGCTGGCTTAGGAACTTGGCAGGGGACCAGGAGGAGCTATGCCAAGTTCAATCTCTAAATAGAAAGTTCTTCCTGTATATTCTACACAGCTGTGGAACACCTCAGATAGATTCATTTGCCTCAGAGAGCAGCAGGCAACTTCCCCTATTTTGCACTCGAACTCCTTGTCCATCAGCCTAGGGAACAGATGCATTCTCCTTTTAGTGGATAGGGAAGCTTCTTTACGCTTCCCTCCTCTCCCATTAATTCTGCAAGTATTACTAAAGGTCCAGAAAGAAAAGCCAAAAATCTTAACTGATGACTCCCTTTTGGCCAAGGCAGCATTGGTTTTACTCTTCTCTTTCATCTAACCTGGAGCAGTCACCACAAACTATCACACAAGATGGATCCCGTCACACAGCAAAAGGTATCATTACTTTATCCAAACTTGTTATCCCTAAATCTAAACCTATAGATAAGGTTCTGAGCCCTTTTGGGCACCAGTTTTCAGAGGATGTACTGAGGATGTAATGTGGGTTCTCCAAGAAGCATGGAGACCCAGCAATCAAAAATCTTACATAGCCAAATGGAAGAGATTTTCCTTCTGGTGTCAACAGTCAGGACCTCATGAAATTGTTTCCGGTCATCCTAAAACACGTGTGTGAACTCATGAAATACAGATCTGGCAAACTTTTTCATCAAAGCCCACGTCAGCCATCTCTGCTAGTCTTCCCTTCAATCCACTTGTATTCAGGCCTGAGGTCAAACAGTTCCTAGAAGGGCTACTGCGTCTAAGACTTGCAAAGAAGCCTGTGCCCCCCCCTCCTTGGGACCCGAGCTTCCTACTGGAAAGGCTCACTATGCCACCTTTTCAACTAGCCACTTCAACAAACCTCATATTCTGCACCTGGAAAACTATCTGCAACTGGCCCTCCCTTGTTTTAGGAGAGTCTCAACTACATGCACTCGTGGCCATTCCACCCTTCCTTATTTTTCACAAGGACAGGGTGTCCTTAAGGGTCAACCTCTCCTTCATGTTCATGCCTAACGTGTTGAATGAGATTTCCATCAGCCAGGCCATCAACCTGCCTACTTTCTTTCCCAACCCACAGAACAGGGGGAAGTCTCCTGCACTCCCTAGATTTAAACAGGCAGTTTGTGATTTTATTTTAATAAAACTAAAGCTATTTGTAAGTCAGACCAACCATTTCTCTCATTCATGAACTCGAAACTGGTCCAGCCGTTACCTAACACAAACAAGGATCTCTTAAGTCCATCTTCTTTTGTTACACCATGGAAAGTCCTTCCACACCTGCCCTTGAGCTCACTCTGCCAGGGCAGTGGCATCTTCGGGGGCCTTCTATAAACAGTTTGATGCCAGAACAGCACTGGAAGCTGCTGCTTGGTCTTCTATGCACACTTTTGCTAAACACTGCAGAATTTATGCCTTTTCAGAGCTGTGTTAGATCAGTTCTGTCTAGACCCATGGGCAGTTCTTCTCTCCATCAACCATCTTCCCTTTTGTTCCCTTGAGCTCTGGGAGTCCCTGATTTGTTTGGAATACTGCATCAGTGATCTCCGTCAAGACATAGAGCAGTTGTATAAGAGCTTATCATAACAGTAGCTGTCCTACTGATCACTGTTGCAGTATTCCTTCCACCCTCCTTCCCCATTTTGGATACCATCTGTCTCTTTACTGACCTGTCTGCAGGACTGTAGGACTGAGAGGTCTCCTCTCACTTCCTGCTTGGCCCCTTCTAGCAGATCAGTCTCTCTCAAATCTTCAGGCCGCTGACTTTGAGATCATCTGAGGATCTGCGCTCATGCATCCACCTACATACTTCTGTGCTTGCAAGCTGAGGTCCTATATTAGACGTATGTTCCAGGGAAAGGTAAGCTTTAGTACCCCAGCCAGACATCAGCGGAGAAAACCCATCTGTTTGGAATACTGCAGTGGTCACCTCACCCTGCCACTTCTTTACATCTGTCCTAGAGCCTCATTCTTCACCTTCCTTTTTGGCATCAGATTGCTTCAGACAAATGGGTCCTTAAATGTTATTGATTGTTACTGATCACAGTGGAAAAGCTTTCCTCCTTTTCAGGGGATTCCCCCCTCATCCTCCAAATCAGACTTATCGATTTTCCCCAGTCATTAGCCAAGTGTTTTATGTGAGGGTTATATAACCAGTTACCCCAGATAAGTAGGGGGAAACGGTTTTAGTCAGGAAATTTTCTGAGGCCAAAGAAACGACCCCTACTGAAAACCAGTTCTCAAGCTGTCCTTTTGTCAACCTGTTTATGAGAGTTCAAAATGTTGTCCCTACAAACCTTGTTACCTCTCATTCCTCCTCAAAGTTGGTTGGTAACTCTAAATTTGAAAGATGCTTATCACATCCCTATTGATATGAATTTCAGAAGTTTTCTGTGTCTGTTCTTTGATTTGCCCTTTGGATTGTGTCCTGATGCTCACAAAGCATCTAACTCTTGTGATACCCAATTGTAGACTCCATGGTATTCAGATTTTTTCCATATTTAGACAACTTAATTATCTTTGTAGAGTCTTTCTGAAGTTGTCAGGAGTCCTTTACATGATTAATAAACTTCTTATCAGTCTAGAATTTCAGGTCAGAATTTAAAAATCCTCCTTGATTCCTTCCAACAGGATGGTGTTACGTGACTGCCTTCTGGATACCTCCATACTAAAGGCATAACTTACTGAGAAAAAGTAGACTTGTACCTGGAATTGTTTGAGTTTCTCCATTCAGCTCCAGACTTCTGCAGTAGAATACCTCAGGATATTGGGATTGATCACTTCTATGACTCTTATGATTACCTTTACCAGATTATATATGAGAATAATTTAGTGGTTCCTAAAAACAGTATAGTTGCAGCATCTTCACCCCATATATTCCATTGCTGGGCTTTGTGAAAAGAGTTGCTTTGTTGGAGAGATCAGATCACCTTAAATCCATGTCCTCACTTCTGTCTCTTAGATCATATCAACAGATGCACTAGATTTTAAATACAGAGCTGTGTTTATGGGGATAAAAGTGTAGGGTCTACTGGAACAAACAGGACAGACCAAGGCACATCAGTGTAAAAGAGGTTTTAGGTGTTGTTCATGCTGTCAGTCCTCTGCATCATCTTTGATCTCCAGGACCACTTCAAGTGATCTCGGCGAACACCACCGTGGGGTTCTTTGAGGACACATTGCTCATTTATCCCTAAAGTGGTTTCAGAGTTTAAATCAAGGTATTAACATAACTACACACACACACGTATATGTGTGTATATGTATGTGTGTGTGTGTGTGTATATATATATATATATATATATATATATATATATATATATATACATACACACACACATATATATGTATGTGTGTGTGTATATATATATATCTATATATATAAATATATAGATATGTATATATAGATAGATATATATAAGTATATGTAGATATATTTTTTCTATTGCATCCGTTGACCATAAAGCTTCCCCTAATCATTCATCCCCCACCACCATCCTGAGTATTTCCTAGTGAGGGCAAGAGATGACCAGGGGCAGCTGTCATACAGGCATCCATCCTTAGTAATGGTCCTGCACTTGCCAGCATCCCTGCAGTGAGAACATATTTTTAATTAGGCCAGCATCATGGTGGAAACCACAGTGCCCTCCCCATGCAGGTACATGCATGTGCACTTACTCAGACATGTACTGCTGAAGACATTTTGTGGCCAGATGCTACCCCAGAGCTGCCTCTTGCAGTGCTGCTCTTCCTGCAAGAGATTGTGGTATTGGACAGTCCTGGACTGCCACCTTCACAGGATGAGCAAGCCATTCTCCCCGTTTAAGCTCTGTCCAGTGCTCAAGGGTGCTAATCGATATCTGGTCAACTCGGCCGTACTCTGGGCTTTATGCTTAGCCAGAGCTAGTTGCTGCTTTCAAATGCTGCAGAAATGTTTATATTATAGACATTTGTATCTTGGCCACTAGGTTCTCAGTTCACACCTTTACTAAGCATTACTGCTTAAACAATTCCAGGAATTTGGTGTACATTAGCACACAGTGCTTCAGTATCCTTCCTGTGCACTTGCCTTTTTGGCTTCCACTGATTGATATCCAGAATAAATAAGTGTCTGTCGTTTGGAATTCTTTGTAGTGATTTCCCCTCTGCAGTGGGCCTTTGAAATTTGGTATAAGATATGTGTTTGTGTTATTTTATCTGTCAGAATGCCTTTTGTATTCAGTGCTAATTACCTTCTTGTCCATTCCCCTTGGATTGCTGGACTTTCCTGTCATTGGACATGTATGTAACTTTATCATCTTATGTTTTTTTTTCTTTTTTTAGTCTTTCAGTTGTGAAAGACTCTTTATTGAAAGAGGTCAGGCTGAGGAGAACAGAACTTAAGCATACACTCCATACCTGGTTTGTAGCCTCACTGCGCTTCCAACAAGAGGTGCTAAATGTTTCTGAAGTCAGAAGCTAGGGCAGTTACAGACCTCTGCCAGATGTCAAATAAATAAATTCTAGCAGTTAGCATTCAGAGAGCCTTCTTGCATATCAGTTAATCAGGTTAGTACATAAAATCATTTTGGGGGGGCACTGTTCAAACAGAATATGAAATTTTGATATAAACTTTTGTTTTGAGTAACTGCACAGCATCTGAATTGAGCCTAATCCATCACCCTTGGATGAAGTTTAAATTGTTTGAAAGAACAGCTTTTGTAAAAATGTCAGATTTTTCAAATGTTTTTTTTTTTTTTTTAACTTCACCATGTAGCTGCCATTTCTCAAGCAGGCATTATTCAGAGCGAGTATCTTCAAATAAAAATGAGGACTTAAAATAGAAAAAAACATGCTATGGGAGAGATTCCTGTACATCTGCAGTGATGGTCTACCATCAATAAACTCCCCACCTTGTAGAACATGCTTCTGAGTCGCTGCTTCTTTGGTGTACACCTAAAATGTTAGCAGCAGGTGATGCATTTGTTGAGTTAAGGACAAAATTTTTAACCCATCAGAACCCCCTTTAATGAATTTGGATGCTTAGGCATCATTTTCATACTGATAACTTCAGATCTAACATGATCTGATTCATCCTCCGGCCCTACGGTGACTGAAATCCCAGTCTCATTCGCCTTGGTATCAGTAAAACTTTCCCAGGTTTCAGCTCATCTCCCTTACCTATAATCCATTGCATACAAGCATCTTACTCCATATCTTTTGTCATTTGTCATGTGTGGACAAGGTTCTAAATAGTCTCAGGCTTCCTCATTTTAGGTGCTTGTTGGCAGTTCATTTGATAGCACTTTCATAATGTTTTTGAATCATTTTGATGACTCTTCTCCCATGGTTCTCTTGGAGCATTTCTTTTGCTGTATTGTAAGATTTTTTTCCATTTTATTTGCCTTGCTTCTCTCCCTGTGGTTGTTCTTTGTATTTTGTCCATTGCATTACTTGTGGTGTAGTTGCTTAGAGTCACTGTTACTGCTAGTGTTAGCTATTACTGTTCTTGTGGAAAGTGTTATCAGCTTTTGCTCTGGCGCTCAGTGTAGGGAGTGCAGGTTTCACCAGATGTTTATTTTGGACACATGATGCCACCTCCTCCATCTCCGAAATAAACATTGGAAGTGCATAGTGTATTTGGGCTGTCCTCATCTTAAAGATTGCTGATTTATAGGAAGTTTAATAAAAAAGGCCCTTAGAGTCAGGCAAAACGAATGAAATCTGAAAAGTCTTCTGCCTAGCAGAGGCTCAAATGACCATTCTATCTCCTTTGTGTCAAAAACTCATGGAGATTCCCCAAAGATGAAGTTTCTTGAAAATCCATTCCTAAAAGAAAGGAGTTGTCAAACTCAAGAGTTCTCTTCACCTCCTCCATCCAAAAATCCATTGATTCTTTTCTGGCTAAATTAGTAGTAATGTTAGTCGAAGAACATCCTGCTGTCAGTCGTAAGTTAGATTGTCTACCAAGATAGCATCTTCTCCCTTACAGATGTGGACTTTATCTGGGTTCCTTTTCTAGGCCACCTTTTTCCAAGTCTGTTTCTTCTAACAGGTCTTATTAATACTGACTGTCAGAAATTCTTCAGGCTGTGATTAAGGCCCAGATGTACTTGCGCCTTCTCCTATCCCTTTTTTTTTTGTTTTGCAGGGCTGGACAAGAACACCTTCCAGCCTTCTCTGCCTGTCTCCTCATCAGCCACTGTTCTGGGCACTGATTATTTTTGGGGCCCTGCAGCTCCCTGCATGCTTCTACACAGGGCCAGGATACTATCAGGATCTGTTCTGCTATCAGTATTGGTGTCAGGGTTGACACCTTCAGTGCAGGTTGCCTTTGGGACTGAGGAGCTCAGTGTCAGGAACTTGATGCTGAAGATGACATGGGTCCTGTTGATGCCATAGTCTGAGTTCTTGGCATTCAGTCCCTTTGAGCTGAGAGGGATGGTATCTGTGTTCGCGTCAGGATCATCAGTACCACTTCTCGGCCTTGGCTGTGTACTTGCTGTAGTGGAGGTCAACATTGAGCTCAAGTTTTCAAGGTCAGGTATTCCAGGATTGCGACAAATGTAAGCATCAAATTTAAATGCATTTTGCAGAGGGCTTCCTAGGAATTTGTATCTGGGGCAGCCCTTTCTGGAGGTCCCTACCCTTCTACCACTTGAGCCTGTGGGAATATCTCCTCACAGGGACAGAAGACTGGGGACCTCCTGCATCACCACTTTCATTAGTCCGAGCTGGTTACCAGTTTGTGGCTATCCTCCTCAGAAAACTCCCCACCAAGAAGGTGCACCATGCAAACTTGTAAGAGGAGACATTTGTTTCCTCCCAAGTCTGCTGAACTCATCATCAACTCTACAATTTAGATTGACTACACCCCCCCCCCCCACACACTTCCCTGGTCTCTTGTTTCAACTTCTTGGATGATCCCCCTGAAGACAAAATGGAGACACAAAACGTGGAAGATGTGGTAGTTCCATTACCCAAGAAGTCTGACAAGGTGCTTCACCCTTGTAAGGACTGGAAATTTTGGACATAGAACTCAGTTATTAACTCCATGGCAGCTGTGGCAGTCCTGAAAAAGGCTGCTGTTCTTACTTAACCTCTAATCTTAACCTCTCCATTGGTTACATTCCTGAAACCTGAAAAGCCTTTGGAATACCAATCTTAACCTCTCCATTGGTTACATTCCTGAAACCTGAAAAGCCTTTGGAATACCATTACACAATGGTGGCTGGCCGAGCTATCGACCCTTATAATTGTAGACCCATTAGTCTTAACTACCCTTATTTGTAAAACTATTATGTCAGACCTAATTAATCTAGACACTGAAAATCTCTTAACCCTGAGACCTCATCAAGTCAGCTTTCTCAAAGGATGGTCCTGCCTCTTTAACCTCATTAATTCCTTTGAAAATTTGCTGAAGCAGTGAATAGTGGTTACGCAAGTACATACAGCCTATCTGGACCTGGCCAAGACCTTTGACACTGTTCTCCATAAATTGTATTATTCACCAACTTCCAGTCTGAAAGTAAATCCTTATGTTGTACATTGTATAGCAGTACAGAAAACCATTTTGTTAGTCGCAGGTGCTGCTTTTGAAAGCAAAAGATGTTACCAGTGATGTAACACAGGGCTCAGTGTTGGGCCCTCTCCTATTTGCCATCTATTTCTCAAACCATCCCTTCAGCATACCTGACGTGTGGTTAAGTTTGTAGATGACTGCAAATTGGATGGAGTTCAATCTTGTACTGACTCTCAAATTGCTGCAAAATGGATTAGACCTTTTTAAGTTAGAGCAAAGAAAGTGGTCTGATATTAATTGTGAAAAAATATAGTATAGTTTATTTTGGTAAACAAAACATTTTCACACAACATTTAGGTGTGATATACCCCTCCATTCAAACACTGTCATAAGGCATTTAATTTGGAAAGCCTGTTATCTGGCTCAATTAGTTTCCAAAGGCATCTCTTCCAGTTTCCAAAGGCATCTCTTCTATATCCACAGAAGTCCTAATTCCCATTTACTCAATTATTATCAGACACATTGTTGAATATAGTGCTCCTTTCGAGATGCATTTGAGTAAACATATCACTCAACTTGAGAGAACCTAGAGATTCATAACTAAAATAATTAGTGACCTTCATAATTTTAGTTATGACATATTGGCAGCTCTCTCTCTTTAGTCTGTTGGATTCCTCAGTTGTGATCTGTTTTTAGCTTTTTGAGCAATGAAAGATCTGACCCTCTTTAACCTCATGTTCCTGTGAAGACTATATAGTTCCTCAAATACTGACGTAAAGGGTCTAAGCTTTCATCAGCAGGGTAAGACAGATATATTGGTGTGATAGATTCATATCACAATGTATCCCTCAACTTTGGAACAAGCTTTCTACCACATGTCAATTGGAGTAGCATCCTTGTCCACCTATGAGATAAACGTAGATAATTAGATAGTTAGATAATTAGATGGGCAACCTCAAAAAAACCTTATTAAGCTTAATAAAATTCCTGTTTGGTATTTTCGTTTATTGGCATTCTTTATAAACATTTTTTGGATTATTAGGAGTCCTGAATATAACCTCTGGATTACTAGGAGCTTTTTAGAGGTGCGGCGACCTGCAACGGTGGTATTTATCAGTTTGTGGTTTTGTTTTTGAGTTGCTCTCATGGTATCTTTTCAGTGCACAGTATTAAGTACAGGAAACTCTTCACAATATGCTGGACTTGTTCAAAAGATAAAGGTTGCAGCAGTTAACTTGAACAGCAAATAAGATGGCACACACTTGGTCTGTGTTTTGTTAGATGCCATGTGTTGATCAGTTGTGATATTATAATTAGATGTGCTTAGATAATATCTGAAAATAGGCTAATGGTATAACAACTCAGTTTATTGACATTACATTATCAGAAGCCTTCTGTTTGGACAGCCAGCTGCAATCATAGTTCAGATAATCTGAAAAGTCCTCTTTACAGTTCAGATACAGGAAAGTTAAAACTACAGAGTATTGCGTTGGCAGATGTTAAAAATTCCCTGCAGAGTACTCAGTTAGAAATTTGGGTGAGCAAATGGGTGTAACTAAGGAAATGATTTTTTGAGCTGTGATACAGAATATGAATAGCCTAAACATAGTAAGGCCTTGTTTGGATTAATTCTGATGGCTGCCAAAAAAAAAGTTATTGGAAAATGGAAATCAAAGTCTAAACCAATTGTATTTGAAGTACTGAATATTGTAACTGATAAAAGAACTGAAGAGGGATCTTTAGAAAAGAGTTGGAGCATATTGCATAGAAAAAATGAAAATTGTGGAAACAGTACATGCAGAATAATGTTTGAGGAGGAATGATGTTTAAGGGCAAGCAGGAATTGAGCAAGTTATGTAATGTTGGATTGATTTTAATTGTGTAAAAAAATGTATGTGATATGAAATATTTGTAATTGTGAGCCTGTTAATATAGTTTGTTTTATATAAATGTAGGTTTACCTATTTTTTTTTTATTTTTATTTTATTTAACATTTGTTTACCGGGAAAGTCCGAATGGGACATAGCCAATTTTCAGCGGAGGCTTGGGCCTCCATGCACGTCTTTGGAATGTGGGAGGAAACCAGAGCACCCAGAAGAAACCCACGCGAACACAGGGAGGACATGCAGACTCCGCACAGAAGGCACCCCTGCCAATAATCACACCAAGGAACCTTTTGCCGTGAGATGAAAACGGCAACTGCTGCACCACAGTGTTGCCCACCATGTATTAAGTGACACTTCAATAAAGATGCTAAAAAAGAGGCAAGAGATAAAACTAGACCTCAAAAAAAAAAAAAAAAAAAACCTGCCTTGTCTTTTCCAGATGCCTACATTCTTCCGGTTCCACAGCTTTAGAGAAACTACTGTTTGCAGCAGGCACACTTAAATAGGAAGTAAACACCTTTTAATAAATAACTATGACATCATGGAACAGGTTGATCAATGCTCACTTTTAACACACACACACCACACACAAAACAAAGGTTACTGTATTATGGTGACAGCCTTAAAGATGGCATTTTTTGTTCCTTTATCAGCTACCCTTCTCTTTCATCCTGCAACCCCCATGAGAAAATTTGATTAACCATTGTTAATTTTGTGTAGCGTGTATTTTGCTTCATTCCAGGTGCCAGGATTCATCAAATCACGCATGCACTCAGGTCTCACCACAACAAGTGCCACCATTAGGACCCCGAGATATAACTCACTGGACTATATGAAGAAAGATGTGATTGAGCTCTGTGTATGTGTCCCAGGCAGGTATGGTCCCTAGCCTTGAGCAGCATATTACCCTCACCTGGAATGATGCCACATTATAAACAAAAAATGATAGATTTCAATAATTGGCTTCGTTTTTGGTGTCATTCTATGGGGATCCAGTTTCTGTTAGCCTGGGATGACATGGTCGACAAACCTCGCTGCTTTGCCAGAGACAGTTTACAGCTAGCATGACTAGACTTTTGGCTGTTGGGAAAGGCTCTTGCCGCCCCCATAGTGCCTTTCTTAGGCAAAGTATCAAAAACAAAATTGTCAATGTGAAAATATTCAACCATAACAGAATAAAGGTTATGCTGCTAAATGCTAGGAGCTTAAACCAAAAATTCCACACCCTGGAAGCACTTTTATCACTGGAAAAATGTAGATGTCTGTGCAGTCACAGAAAGCTGTTTCAAGGCTACAATGCCTTCCACACCTTCAGACCACAAAAATGTGTAAGAACCAAAGGAGGCGATGTTTGTCTATATTGGAGATAAATTAACGTCCAGACTAGCTAGACTAGTAAACTCTATGGAGTTACTCTAAGCTCAAATTACTGTGGGTAAGGCCCCTATTCAAGTCATAGCTAGTTATAGATCCCCCTCCAGGGATCATGAACCACACAAGGTCTACTTGACCAAATTGGAGTCAGTCCAAATATTGCCAAACATTCTGGTCATGGAGGATTTCAATTATCCCACCATTAACTGGGAAATCTATTCTAGCCCTAACTCACTAGTGCAAAAGTTCCTTGACTTTAACTCAAATGCTCTGGAACAAATTGTTCAAACTCCAACAAGAGGAACAAAAATACTAGATCTGGTCCTCACTAGCATGGCAAACAGATGCACCACTGCAGCTGTCGGACCCTCATTAGTTAAATCTGACCATAAATCAGTCACCTTCAAACTGGCACTATCACCAGGGCTCACAAAGGGGGAAGTAAGGCTAAATAATTTCACCAAAGCAAACTGTACCCTCCTAGGTGAAGGTATAAATGCATTCCAAGCACCACCCCAGCTGGAAGTGGTAACTACACCAAAGCTTACACAAAAGCCCTGTGCAATCACTTGTATAAGTGTATGAACTTGGCTGTTACGGAGGGAATCAACGCCAGAGCTCAAAGTAAAAAAAAAAAAACAAAAAAAGTGGCCCTGTTGGACATCCAGCATCAACAGACTTTACAACAAACGCCAAATGTTGCTGTGTAAGAAAACTAAGGCATGGTCCCAGTAATGGAAAAGCACCCTTCTCAGCCTCAACAGACAAACAAAACAACAAGTCAAATCCTTTAAGGGTAACTTTGACAAAACGTAGCAATCACAGCCAAGGATAATCAGATAATCATAAGACCTTTTACAGCTCTGTGCTTAGCCTAAAAGGTAGGACCCAAGCATGTGCCAAACTAGTATCTCTCTCGCGCGCGCGCACACACACACACACACACACACACACACACACATCCCGCAGAGACAGCAAACCCAGCAGTGAACAGATTTGGTGAAAATTTCACTCCCTTATCCCCTCCAAAGTTATCACAAACCTTGCCTTCAAATCTCCCCCCCCCACACACACACTACATATCCAAAGAACAGGTCATTAAAGCCTTGACTAAGGCAAAAAAACATAGCTTCTGTGGAACCAGATGGCATGCCAGGCAGTCTTCTAAACAAACTAAAATGTGAACTACAATTACCATTAAGTACCCTATTCAATCACACCCTAACCACTGGCTTTGTTCATGCAGAATGGAGAACAGCAACAGTTATTCCCCTCCACACAGTGGCTTAAATACAGACCCAGGGAAAATTATAGACCCATGAGTCTGACCAGCCTCATCTGTAAAGCCATGGAATTCATCATCATGAACCTCATAAACAGACATAAGAAACCTCCAATCCCTGGATCTGACCAAATTTGGCTTCATCAGGGGCAGATCCTGCCTGGTAAACCTGGTGGATTTCTTCAAAAATGTGACCAGGGTAAATCTGTGCACACAGCATACCTTTACTTTGCAAAGATCTTTCGCACAATCCCACACTCAGACATAACCGATAAACTTAGCAAACTGAATGGCCCCTTTGTTGTAAGATTGGTTGCCAAGTGACTCACAAACCGGTCACACATTGTCAAACTGGTGACTCCACATCAACCAGAAGACCTGTCACCAGCAGGGTGCCACAGGGGTCATTGCTGGGCCTCCTGCTGTTACTTCTCAGAAGTTCAGGCCAAAACTAAGGGGCTGTGGCTGAACAAGTTTGCTAACGACTGCAAACTAGGTGCAGTTATTGAATCCCCAAATTATGTCAGTATACTTCAGGAGGGTCTTACACAGACCAGTGACTGGTGTCTTAGTCACGATCTCAGACTGAATACAAAGAAATGCATCATCATTCCCTTTGGTAAAAACAATGTCCCTTTACACTATCAAATTAACAACAGTACTCGTATGTACCTATGAAGTGGTAAGAGATCTGGGATCACAAGTAGCCTGCAACCTTAACTTTGACCACCGTATGTCTACTGTAGTAGGGAAGGCTTTCTACATAGCACACTTGATTAACAAAGTCATCACCTGTAGAGCAAAAGAGGTTATAACCCCTATATACTTGTCACTATTCAGGCCCGTAATTGAGTATAGCGTCCCTTTCAGCATGTACCGTCAAAGCACCTGCAGCTCTTGAAGAGACCTCACAGGTTTATAAGAAGCTCAAGGGACTCCAGCACATACCTTACACACACATGCATTATACAGTCCAACTAAAGTCCCTGTCACTATACTCTGTATCGTATAGACTTCTTAGGGAAGACATATAACTGGCTTACAGAGCAATCTCCAACACAAACCTAATGAATTTGCTGCACATCCGTAAATCAAAGGGGACCAGAGCTAATTGTTCCAGGATCTATATATGGCTTGCAACTTGAGTAGGATGTGCTGGAGGGACAGATTTCTCTCCCAGCGACTGCTGTCTCTTTGGGATAGTCTGCCAATTCGTTTGAAGCAGAGTGCCTCTATGGCAGTGTTCAAAAGAAACCTGGGCAAGTGGATGGGGCACCATAATTTCTTACTAGGGATAACACCCACGACCCTCCTAGAAATTTGCAGTCATTACTAAATACAATCCTAGGTATTAACAAGAGTATCTATGGTATTACATTAGGATGAAATGGGCTAGGGTTGAAATTACCTCTGGTCGATAGCCTAATACCTCCTTTGATCATTCACAGTGGTCAGAGGTAAGGCTAATCCTGGTTTAGTACATTTTTAATCACTGAAGTACTATGTAATAAGCTAAGTGCTAGTACTAAATGAGTGTAAGCTGTAAAGTAAATGAATATTAGCTGCATCTCTCCTTGATCGAGAGATGTACCCTAATATTGACAGTTTGCCACTGTTAAGATAGCCACTTTCAAAACCAGGTTGATTAAAGCAGTCTTCTGGCACACACTTCTTTTATGTGAAAATAAGTAGGTTACTGCTGAACTCCTGTATGTATCAGAAGACGTCTCTTTACATAAACATAAATTAAAATAAATAAACTATGTTAAATATCCATACATAATTTTTCCCTCACTGATTACACTTAAGATTGATGTATTTCTGCAGGCAGTTATTTCAACTACTGCAGTTCTGTAGTTCAAGGACAAAGTTCATATGTTATAAGGCTATACGATTAAAGAAGACATATGCTTGCCTGCCCTTTCTTTATTTGCCTCTGACATGCTGAAGCTGTTTTTACCTTTTCTGAATCTATTGCAAGATGGCCTCAGCAGGCATTTTTTTTGACATAGAATTGAAAGATGGAGCTCTCTAGATTTACTTTAGGGTTTCTCAGGTCTGCACCTTTGGCCACTCAGTTTATTCAGTCTGTAAAATGAAGCATAAAGTATGTCTGTCTACTCAACAACTAAGTAATTTATGTACTTCAATCCCAAGATTGAGTTTCAAGTTTCGAAGAAAAAAGAAAGGCCTTAGAGGTTCCTTAAACCACAAAACAGTGTTAAGGGTGCCTGTGGGCTTATTATCCAGTTGGAAGTTCATCAGGTTTTGTAATGGAAGGGTGTAAGCCTTGACAGGTAGGGTTATAATTTGTAATTAAGCTTCTACCCCACCCACTGCTTCTGCGTAAGGCCATGTGGTCTCAACAGTAGGACATTTATAAATTTTATTCCCAGTTTTCTGAATCTGTTGGATTTTTAACCATTCAAAGTGTAGCCTTCAGCTAAGAATTAAAAAGCCTTAAAATTAAAAGCCTTACAAGAAAGGAAGGCTTACAATATGGAAAGCATTTATTACAAGGGCATTTTCAAGAGCAAGGATGTGTAAACTTTGTTCTTATAGGTTGCATTGCATTACTCATCCATTTCATTCTACCATTTCTCTTTTCTCAAGTTGCATCAAATAAGAAACCATATGTCCTTCCTAAGAGACAGTCTTCATCTCAAACGAGTCTTGCTCCATTGTAACCAGCTATTACAATCAACAAAATGTATACGTAACCTCCTGTAAAGAATCCTGTGCTAGTAGTACCAAAAGGCACTGTCATATTGGACTTGTGCTGTCAAAAGCAGACCAGAATATAGATGTACTTCTTTTCATCTGTTGCAATATTCTTTACATGAGGGAGTTGCCTGTCAAGGTGACCCAACATCATCCAGTATATCGAAGTCTTTTATTACCTTAGCATGCATGGTACGTCTTATGTAGACTGCTGTTGGACATAGGCCATAAAAGAGACATGGGCATGCACCATTCTCCAAACTTCTTTGCAACTAGTCTGATCGCCAGTCCTGGATGTCACTCTGCTGCCAGATTTGTTTTCTTCAATAAAGATAAGTGCCCCATTGGGGAATCCTTTTGTCTTTTGCTACTGCTTAGTTATGGTTGAGGTTAATGTCATCCAGGAAAGGGAAGTCTGACTGTGGAAGGTAGATTCCACACAGGGGTAGTCATCCCTAGCGCCTTTTCTGTCTCGGGGCCCCACCACAACCATAAAATCTGTTTGTCAGTCCTTTGTGTCCAAGACCCTCCATAGCTGGCTTTCTTCCCTTGCTATTTACTTGCAGAATCGATGGCTTAAGCTCTTGGCAAAAAGTACAGTGGAAGATTCCTTGGACCCAGTGACAGAGCCTACTAAGCTGAAGGCCAAGAAACTTAGGCCTGAACCAGAAGCTGCGCCTTTCACTATGGACGTCTCTCCCGAAGCACATGAGAGCTTGGAGACTCACTCCATCGCGGGTCCGGCTTCACAAGCCAAGCCCGTTTTGCAGGCCACCTTGGAACCAGATGTAAACATGTCCAGAGAGGCCTCACAGACATCGGCTTCAGATGTCCAGGGGGAACCTAGGCTCATAGTGTCTGAAAGCCCTAGAGGAATTACCCAGATTGCAGTGAGGGATATTGAGTCAGATCCGGTCGAATGTAGACCTATATCCGTCCCTCCTTCTTTGCATTGGATGGATATTCCAGCAAAGAAAAAACAGAAAACTGTACATTCCAGTCCCCCGTCCAGACCCTCAGAAGGAGTGGCAGAATTTTATATAAAGCCTTTTCAAGAACGTCATGGCTTTGAGGCCTCCTTCATGCCAACCAGCTTCCCCTAATGCTTGGTGGTGTTCTCTGCAAAAAAGGCCCAGGACACAAGCCACTTCAGAGGAAAATTCTTCCTCTAATGAGGAGAGTGATTCATTGGTTTACTCATCCCAAATCCCTTCCCCCTTGGACTATGCTTTCCTAGAGGAAGATTTAAATGGGACAGAATCCCCTATGGAGGAGATTTTCTTTGGTGAGACCATCTCAAAGATGACAGATCATTTCAAATGGGACAGCTCACAAATGTCTGAGGTCCAAAACCAATATTACAACCGTCTTCAGGTGTAGACCCCCTAGTCCTCCTGCCATTCCTCCAGTTATCCCACCCTTTTTGAATGCTTTTTCCTCCATGTCTTTGCACCCTAACTCTCAGCCTTCGGCCCCTAAAAAGCCAGATCGGTATTACAAAGTCCCTCAGGATTGCAGTTTCCTTTTCAAGGACCCTGTGTCAGACCTCTCTGTGATTTCAGTAGCCTGTGATAAGGCTTTCAGGTCACTTCCTTCTACTTCCCTCCTCCCCTCAGACAAGGATAGTAGGCAGTTGGAGAGGCTGGGAATGAAAATTTATACTTCATCTACTTCAGCTTTCAGAGCCCTGAATTAACAAACCCACATGAATAAGTATACTATGGAATTTGTCACAATTGTCTAAGATAGTTTCTGATATGCCACACTCTGCATCATCTCTTATTACTGTATCCTCACAGGTAGCCAGACATTCAGTCAGATGCAGCTATGATGCAGTAGAGGCTACTTCATGAGCTTCTTCCTCTGCATTAAGAAGGCTCGCCTGGTTGAGGCTTCAAACCCTCCCTGAGGGCATTAAGGCAAAGTTTTGGATGCTCCCCTAGAGAACGCCACTTTATTTGGCAAACCGTCTGCCGAACTGTTCAATTCCCTGCAGGAAAAGAGCAAGGAGCTAAAAGACCTTAAAGATGTCTTGGTCTCTCCTGTTCCTAAACTTCACAGGAACTAACCTTGCAAACAGGTCTTTGTACGCAGGCAATCCTGGACCCCCAATCCAAACCCTCCAAGGGGGCCAAGAAAACACATAAGTATTCCTCTTCTTCCTCCGCTCCCCAGTTGGCTAAGCAACGCTTTCCTGATAGAACGGGCTCTTCCTTCTGACTCCTCAGACAGTCTTGGCTCCCCTCCCCTCTCCCTGTGCCTTACTCTATCCCTTCCAGCCTGGGAATCCATCACCCAAGACCTTTGGGTCCTCAGCATTATAAAAATGGATACTTTGATTTGGCACAGGTGCCCATCTTCAGAGGGTACATTCAACCTCCAAAAGAACAGAAGCAATCCAGTCCGTGCCCCCTTCCTAGAAAGGAAAAGGCTTCTATACACGCTTGTTCCTGGTTCCCAAGAAGGAAGGCCCCTGGAAGACCTATCCTAGACCTTTTCTATCTCAACAACTTTCTAAAAGTGCCCTCCTTTAAAATGCTAACTCTCCAGACCCTCTTCCCCCCTTATCCTTACTTAGGCTTTCCTAGCATCCATAGACTTCAAGGATGCTTACTCTCATATCACCATTCATCCAAAACACAGGAAATTCCTATGATTTGCTGTGAGCTCCTGGCATTTTCAGTTCTCTGCCTTGCCTTTAAATTTTCTACTGCGCCAAGAGTCTTCACAAAATGCCTAGCACCAGTGGTAGCCTTCTGCATACTCCAAGGCATTCAGATCTTCCCCTAACTAGATGATCTGTTTCAAGCCAGCTCTCTGGAGGAACTGAACAACCTCCTCCACACAGCCATAACCATTTTGCAAAGCCCTGGGATTCACCATCAGCTTCAAAAAATCTACCCTCACCCTATCCCAAGACCATGTTTCTCTGGGGTGCAGATTCCAAACCAACAAAATGATGGTGCCCCCCCCCCAGAAAGCTCAGGAGTTCTCCCTAGAGTTTTCAGAGATTCTCCCCCTCAAATTCCTGTTTGCAAGACCGTTTCTACGAATCTTAGAACTGATGGCCTCTACCATCCCTGTGCTACCCCTGGCAAGGCTCCACATAAAGAAATTCCAGTGGTTCCTGAGGTCAGCGTGGTCTCAGCATGCTCACCCACTAGAATTTCCAATACCACTTCTAACCCTTCCTCAAGTAGGAGCTCCACTGGTGGATAAGACAGTTGTCCATAAACCCAGGATTTCCCGTTCACCCATTTCCCCCAGCTCAGGACCTGTACACATATGTCTCGGATACAGGTTGGGGAGCAGGTCTGGGCCCAGACACAGTTCAAGGTCAGTGGACAGCCCTGTTAGAGGAACGACCACATAAATGTAAAGGAGATGAAGGCACTCATCCCTGCCTTGCAGTCCTTCCAACCCCTCTTGAGGCTGGGAAGGTTGCGTATCTACACAGACAGTATGACTGTTCTGTGGTAAGTTCTTACATGACCGTCTTTACTTAGACACAACTCTCAAAGACCATAGAAATTTTCAGGCCATACACCACCTGCCTTGGTTTTATGCACAAATTGTTAAATGCTTTCCTTTTCACTCTGTGACTGTTTATAGAACTAAATTTTACATAGATGGCCATATTCCCCAGATTGTTTTGTTACTGTGAAGAGAGGAAAAACATCTTTATCAATTAAATAGCAGATTGTGTGGGGATTCCTTTGTACTGCAATTTCACTTGAGAAATGCAAGATTATTAAATTGTATATTTTCCTGTAGTAGCAGCTACATAAGCAACCCTTCAGAAATGTATTTGCCCAACATGGGTAAGCTGCAATATATACACTGACCACCGCCTTTATTGATAACTGTGAACTAGTAGTTTCTTTAGTCAGGGCTTAAGATACTTCATCTGTGAGATGGTTAGTCGAGTGACTGTCCGCCTCCCTACTTAAATATAGCAACTCCAAGAATACACCACAGTGGTTTAAATGGCAAAGTCCCAACAACGGCCCAGCGATTTTTTTCCCTGGGAAAAAATCGCTGTTCCGTACTTCGATATTGTGTGGTTTCGAGTATTAATGTTCGATTAAAGAGCGTTTGCTCTTTTGGAATTTTGATCTTCTAATATAGACCCCATTCAAACACGTTTAGATGTTTTCTGTACTGCCTGAAATGTTTAGAATGTTTTTAACAGTTTCTGTAGCAGAACATTAATAACACAGCGGTTACCTCTTCTAAAGTTACTCTATCCCAGAAAGCAGTAGATAACTTTCTGCAAGGGAGCAGGGAGAGTTAACCCAGGTGAAGGAGTTTAAGCACCTTGCAGTCTTGTTTATGACTGACATTAGGGAAATTGAGAGCTTAATATGAGGACGAGTACAGCAGTGGTAGTACTACAGGCTTTGTATGAGACTGACAGGGAAGTGAGAATTGAGTCCTATGATGAAGCTGTCAGTTTTCTGGTCAGTACTTGTCCTTATCCTTAACTGTGGTAATAACATTGCAGACTCAAGTGATAAATGTTGCTTTGCAAGGATAACTGTGTTTGCTTTCCGTTTTAAAGTGGTTCAGTGCCTTAGAAAGAGGCTCTGGGATAAAGTTTGGCCATATCTGGAGGGTTTGTATTTCTATTTTCCTAAAGATCTCACAAGATAAGTCAGCGAATGTTTGAATAATAATGGCTGCTCTACCCTCTTCAGCCTATAACCCTTATGCAAGACAGTATAAAAAATGGACAGATGAGTATATATTGCATCTTTCCCTTGTTTCCCTCATAGCCTTTGAGTAGGGATTCATCTCATCTGCTATTTGGTCAGCTGAAGATGTTTTAGCAGTGATAAATACAATGCTTAGTGCTACCTTGTACTATTTTAGTCATGAAAGGTGGTTCTGTAAATTCAGGTACCTTGGGAGCTGAAGCGTTAGTTTTAAAAGCTTTCTTCCAAGGTCATGCTGCTAAGTTTGCAGAGTACTACTTTTATTTGTTTTTGGAAGTCTGGTCATCTGCTAGACTCTTGGAAGTGTAAGATCCTCTTAAACTGTATTTAAGACATCACTTCTCTGGCATATAAAATCCTTGTCTTTTGTACAGTTTGCTAAAAAGTGTTTTCTAAAAAAAATGTTCAACTTTGTTTTTTTGTGTCACATTTTCCCTACTTATTAGGAAAAGACTTATTTAGTTTTAACTGTAGGAGGAGCACTTTAAAACTGTCATTTCCTTAGATGGTTTTCACTGCAAAGTCAGCTTTCTGAAGTTCCATTTATGTTTTGAACAGGGATTGATTGTACCTCATTTATTTGATTTGTGTAGTAAGGAAAAAAAGAAACTGGTAGAAAAAGGCTCTCCAAGTCCATTAAGAGCAAGTGCTGTAGATGCTTTTGATTTGCATGTCATAGTTTGCACATTATTTTCAAAGTTAGAAGTGGCTCTGTACTCTAGCTGCAGACTTAACATTGTGGTGACCTCAAGTCCTGTTATAATAAGAGCTTGATAAGTCACTGGCTCTTTTGATTTCACTGTGTTAAACTAGTAGATACTATTTTGAAAATTGTATTTAAGTAATTGTACTGCTTTTTTTCGTCTGACTCATTTTAATAATATAAACTGGTATTGTTCAAAAAAAAGGGAAACCTTTTCCTGCTCCTTGGGACTTTTACACTGAATTAATTGATGGGAAAGGGGTTTTCATATGAAGATGTTTGAGAATTTTTCTCCAGTGCTATTCCTTTTGGGGTTTCTTCACTTAGTGGCAGAGTATTTTGACTGGACTGGTTATGAAGTGTCCGAAAGCATTAGAACTGTACGTTTATTGATGCTGTTTCACTTTCCTTGTATTTTATCCCTTCTGTCCATGATTCTTTCAGAACTTTTTTAACTCCCAGATACATGCTCTCCCAGCTTTTAAAAATGTAGCTTTAACTAACTATAATATAATAGGGCACATGCACTGTGTGTGAGAACTGGTCTATATGAACCAGATTTTAATTGTGTTGGTTTGTAAAGTTGGTTAAGCAGCTTTATTGGTAGTGCAACTTGAAGAATATATGGAGTATATCATGGTTTGGGGTGTAATAAGTGAAATAGCTGGCGCACTGGATTTTGATAACACGTTTTGTACCTAGTATCAAAGCCACAAGTCACAAAATGAGATGTTAAGTTGTTTATCTCGCCTTCATTCTTGCTGGTTGGGTTCGGAGTCGATCCTCGGCTCCGACTCGGCCATCTTCAAAAGCTCAAGAGCTGCTTACTGGCTCGAGGCCACCCCCTATCCCATGGTGCCTAGCACTAGATACCCAGATCTCATTTACCGCTTCTGCTGCGAGGTTGTTCTACTGGCTCAGGTCGTATAAAACTTATTATTACTAGTTTTTTTCTGTCATAAAAACTGTTAGTTTAGTGTAGAATTCCATTTTTAGTTACAACTATTTTGTTTTAGTGTTTTCTATCTGAATTCCTTCCCTTTTTCAGAAACTCGTTTTAATTAGAGAGTCCCCCCCCCCCTTTTTCTAGCCCTTTTCTTACCTCAAAAGGTTTCCGTTTAAGTTAGAGGATAACCTTTTCTGTCTTTCTCTCTTAAAAAAAAAATAAAAAATAGTTGTTTATAGTATTTATTAGCTAGTTTAGTTATACTTCTGGTAGTAGTTGTGTTTGTGGTATTTTAACCTTAACTTCTGTGTCTGGGTTTTTTCCTTGGTTTCTATTCAGGATGTCCAAGGATCCCAAGCCATCCGGATTCAAGAAGTATGACTCATGCTGTCAGAAGATGTCTCTGACAGATGGGCACACTTCTTGTGTTTATTGTGTGGGTGCCGTGCACCTGCAGGACTCTTGCTCGATTTGCCATGCATTTAGTCCAAGAGTCCTGCAGGAGCGCAAAAACAAGTTGATCCTGAGGGGTTTACTTAAGCCCCAAGATTCACCGGCTAAGGCTCAGCCAGTGAAATCTTCTAAGACACCTAAACCTTCGGCTCCTAGTTCGGAGCCCTTGCTGGGTGAAACGGTACCATCTATCTCGGTTCCGGCTGGAATTGAGGTTTCTCCCTCCCAGTCGGCCCTGACACATTCCTCGGAGCTGTCTGGGAGTAGAAAAAGATCTAAGTCTCCTTCTCTGGAGTCAATACGTTCGGCTCCGAGATCACCTTTGCTCCAATCGGAGCGTAGTCACCACTCATCCCACTCTTCTCGGTCCTCGAGACTTTCAGACCATGACGTGGAAAGAGTGGTCAATAGACTGTTAAAATCGCAGGCCCTAGCAAAAATGTTATCCAGCCCGACCCATCAGGGGTCGGCTCCCCCCACGTCTACAGATATTCCTCCTTTGAGCTCGGAGCCGGAGTTCGTTGGGGTTCGAGTCGTGGAACCATCGTCTCCGATACCTTGTCTTTCGGTTCCGTCGTTGGCTCCGATCCCTTCCATGGTACCATCCCTGGAGAGATCTGGGCTCTGAGGGGGCGAGTGGCATCAGACCCTTGTCTGACCCCCTTCTCCCCCTCGGGGCTTCGGCTCAGGTGAGCTCTGCTCCCACATCAGCCTTGGAGCCGTCCCTCTCGGTGCGGGGAGGGATTCCGATTTCTTCGGAACTGGAGCTGTCTCTGCGTCCGGGCAGGGACACCTTCAAGGTGATGAGTGTGCTGGCCCCGGAGTCAGCCCCACGATCGACCCCATCGGCTCCTCCTCCTATGGTGCCTGCGTCAGGTGTGTCATCCTCTTCCGAGGCCTCCCCTGCTCATTCAGAGGAGCCACCTAGCAAGAGAAAATGCAAGAGGAAGGATGTTGACTCCCCTGAGTCTGTCACCTCAGATACCGACTTGGAGGATTCGGAAGGGTCCCCTGGATCCACCTCTGAAGATATCTCCTTTTCAGACATCCTTGAGATGCTTAGGCAGAGGGGAAACTGGACTACCCTAGCCCCTTCTGAGGACGAGTCAGTATTCCTGGATGCGTTTGACTCCTGACCCTCCACCTCCTGGGTGTCTCCACCCTTCGACCCACTGATGTCTGTCATGGCTCGAAGGGCGTGGTCGGCTCCAGATTCCGTGGAACCAACCCCTAGGAGACCTGCTAAATTCATAACAGCTCCAGAGGACAAACAATTTTTGACGAAGGGCGTTCCCGTCGATGCCATGGTGGTTGCAGCGGCCACGAAAAAGGAGTTAGCCGAAACTTCATCTGTTCATCCTCCTAATAAGGAGTCTAGGACGATGGACAGATACAGGAAGCGGATGTTCGCTTCAGCGACCTTCTCCATGAGGTCCCTGAATTATTTGTGCCACTTCAACCATCTTCAGAGGGATATCCTTAAAGAGCTTGGAGATACCCTCCAAAATCCATCAGCTGAGGGGGCTCAGGCTAAAATGGCTTCCCAGCTGGCGACTCTAAATTCAGTGGTGAACTCCTCCATGAGGCTCATATCTTATGCCGCTGATGGTGCGAGTAGAGCCGCAGGGACAGGCATCGCCCTGAGGAGGCATGCTTGGATGTGGCTATGTAACTTTGCGGAACCGTTCAGATAGTCTCTCACCAATACCCCCTTTGATGGATCTGCTCTTTTTGGATCACAGGTGAAGGATACCCTTACCAGGTGTGAGCAGGAAGGCAAGACTCTCTCTGCCATGGGAGTCCATTTTTACACTCCGTCCAGACCCTATGCCAAAGGTCAGAAGAATGGAAAGATGTGGTTCCGGAAATCCCAGGGAGCCTTGCCGGACACACGTGGTGAGTTCCTGTCCAGGGGCAGAGGAGGGAACAATAACAGACGCCGCCCCCTTGGCAGAGGGGGTCCGCAAAACCAGGGCAGCAGAGAATCCTTCTCTGACGAGCCCTTTCAACATCCCTGAAGGGTTGCCCGGCTGCCCACCTCTGGAGGCAGTCGGGGGAAGATTATCACTGAAACCAAAAGCCTGGCAAGAGATAACTCGAGACAAGTAGGTACAGTCCCTTGTATCCGGAGGATACAAAATTCCTTTCCTGCGCCCTCCCTGTCAAACAAGTCCCTTCCAGATGTTCCACCCAGTCTAAGAAATTTCAAAACTGCTAAGAAAGAGAGTCATCCAGGAAGTCTCGGCAGACCAGCTAGGATCTGGAACTTACTCAAGTTTCTTTTTGGTACCAAAAAAAACAGGGGACTGGAGACCCATTCTGGATCTCAGCAGACTAAACAAGTCTGTTCGAAGAACCAAGTTTCGGATGGTCACGCTGCAGTCCATTCTACCCTTTCTTGGTCAGGACAATTGGATGTGCTCTATAGATCTTCAGGATGCGTATTACCACATCAAAATGGACAAGCGCTCCAGAAGATTCCTCCGCTTCCGGCTGGGAGCCAGTCATTATCAATTCAGAGCTCTGCCCTTTGGTCTCACCACAGCCCTCAGGGTGTTCAAATGTATGGCAGTAGTTACCGCTCATCTCAGACGGTTAGGATTCTAGGTGTTTCCATATCTAGGCGACTGGCTCCTCACTGCTTCCACCAGGCATCAACTTCTGCTAGCCAGAGACTACACTATACAGACTTGCTCCAGGCTAGGTATCACAATAAATTTCGAAAAATCTCCACTGTCGCCCTGTCAGTCTATCACCTTTATAGGCGCAAATTTAAATACAAGGACATGTTGGCGAGCCTCCCACCAGACATAATACAAGTAATTCGCCAACATGTGCAAGTCTTATTAGCATGCAGAAGAATTCAAGCCAGGTTCGTCCTCCAATGTCTAGGTCTCATGGCAGCAGCAATCGTGCTCATTCCTCTAGCTCATTTTCACATGAGCATTCTCCAGTGGCTTCTCTTCACCCAATGGTCCTTCCAGCAGCTTCCTATGTCTCACATGGTTATGATCACAGAAGCATGCAAAAAGCACCTTGCATGGTGGATGGTCTCCACATCAGTGCCTCAAGGCAGACCCTTTGTCCCATCACCTCCAGTTGCTACGGTAACCACGGATGACTCCCTGATCGGGTGGGGGGGCATTATCAGGGCAGGACAGTCCAAGGCATCTGGCAACCTCACGAGTACCATCTGCATATAAACGTCTTGGAGATATGAGGGCTGTGCTTCTAGCGTTGCAAGCTCTTCAGGACTCTCTTCCTACCGGGACCATTGCAATTCAAATGGACAATATGTCGGTAGTATGGTACATCAACAAGCAGGGCAGAACCAGGTCCTATCCCCTATGTCGAGAGGCACTCAGATTCTGGCAATGGGTGATCTCTTCCCAATGGTTTCTGATAGCAACGCACATCCCTGGAAAGTCCAACATCATAGCAGACAGGCTTAACAGAGCAATTCTCATGCCTCACAAGTGGTCTCTGAATCAGGTAGTTGCGGACCAAATCTTCCGCAAATGGGGTCAACCTTGCTGCAACCTTTTTGCAACTCCCTTCAACAGCAAGTGCAGCAATTTCTTCTCTCTCCTTCCACTTCCCGGATATTCCCCCAGAGACGCTCTAGTCCACGATTGGCCTCAGGGACTTCTTTATGCATTCCTTCCGTTTCCCTTAATTCCCAAGCTAATACAGAAAGCTACCGCATTGGGTTGCAAAATGATCCTCATTGCTCCGTACTGGCCTCGACAGATATGGTTCCCATTCCTGCATCATCATCTTCTCGAGCAGCCTTGGACTCTGGACCTTGTTCCGGACCTCCTGATCCATCAATCGGGCGGGCTGCATCAATCCCTGCAATCTCTCCAGCTCACTGCTTGATTGCTCCACTTCTGACATTAGCCAGGCTTCCTGATATCTCCCCTCTGTGCGCAAAATTATCTTATCGCACAAGTCTACCACTAGAAAAACTTACGCTAGTAAGTGGAAACGTTTTTCTTCCTGGGCAGAGGTCAAGAATATATAGACCCTTTTTCAGCCCCTGTACACCATATTTTGGAATTTCTTGTGGAACTCTTTCATGCTTGTTCCACTTCCGCTACAATTATTGTTCAGTAAGCTGCAATCTCAGATTTTCACATTGGTCTGTCGGAAAATAATATCATGTCTCGTAAGGTATGTAAAGCCTTTCTCAAAGGGACCACCCTGCTCAGGGCCCCGGAGAGAGATCCTCCCCCTCCGTAGGATCTAAATTTGATTTTAGCTTCTCTAATTTTGCCCCCTTTGAACCTGCAGCATCCTGTTCCTTGAAGTTTTTATCTTGGAAAACCCTCTTTCTGGTAGCTATTACTTCAGCTAGAAGAGTTTCAGAACTTCAGGCTCTTTGTACCCGTCCTCCATACCTAGTGTTCCACAATGACAGGGTTACTCTCAGGACTAACCCTTCCTTCCTTCCTAAGGTTTCTTCAGAAAGTAACTTGAATCAGTCCATAGACCTTCCTGTGTTTTTTTCCCATCCACTCCAACAGGGCTGAATATAAATTGCATCAATTAGATGTTCATAGGCAACTACACTTTTATTTGCAGAGAAATAAGGACATCAGGAAGTCGGACCAACTTTTTCTCTTATGCTCAGGGTAAACAAGGCCTTCCAGTCTCAAAAGTAACCTTATCTAGGTGGTTGACTACGATTATCACATTTATATATCAACTGAGGAACAAAGAGTTGCCTGTCAAACCAAAAGGTCATTCCACCAGAGCTTTTGCCACTTCTGCAGCCTTTCAGGCTAGGTTGCCCATGGAATCTATTTGTGCAGCTGCTACGTGGGACAACCCATATACTTTCATTTCACATTATAAAGTGGATGTGGTCTCCAGGAGCAGAGCTGATTTTGGTTCCACGGTTCTGAAGAGTTTGTTCCGATGAGCCACCCAGGTTTTTAGGTGCTAGGGACACTGTCCCAACCAGCAAGAATGAAGGCGAGATAGACAACTTAACATGAAGAAGTTATGTACCTACCATAACGTTCCATGTTAGTTGTCGTCTTCTCGCCTTCTTGCGTCTCACCCTCCATCCCCCTATCCTAGTGGACAGAGAAGAGTTCTTTATGGTTTTTCACTGGTTGAGTCTTCTCTGGCTGTTCTTCTCTGCCTAGTTAGCCTCACTGGTAGGCTTTATTTATTATAGGATAGGATTCTTTCCTTTTTACATTGGCAGTTAGACTTACCAAACAAGTTCTGGGTATCTAGCACCAGGCATCATGGGATGGGCGTGGCCTCGAGCCAGTAAGCAGCTCTCGAGCTTTTGAAGATGGCCGAGTCAGAGCAGAGGATCGGCTCCGAACCCAACCAGCAAGAAAGAAGGCGAGAAGACTACAACTAACATGGAACGTTATGGTAGGTACATAACTTCTTTTTCTGTATCCCAGAGTACCATATGCTTCATTTGTTATGCTCCCAAGCCCCCATATATTCTGTTTATTCATACATTTTTTTTCTTGAAGTTGTTTTTTGTGTGAGATACTGGTTTTATTAATTTCAATAGAATGCAGTATTTGTAGTAGTACTTTGCATAAGGACACTTAGTAGTATTGTGTGTAGGAGAGGTGTAGCAATAGTTCTTTTGATTGGGCAGATGTGAAAAGTTAGACTGTTATCGCCACCCTTAAGTTTGTGCGGGAAAGCTTTTTTTTTCCATTTTATTTTTTAGCTGTTTGCTCTTTGATGACTATTTTTTATTCTTTTATTGACTGTGAGATCAGTTTGAAAGAGTCTAGCTGGTGTGGGCATTGATCTCTGTTTGGAATATGACACTGGAGCCTGGTCTTCATGACTGGCTTTGAAGGTGCCTTTATGTGGCTTGGATGCATAGGAAGAGATGGTTTCTGAAAGTTGTTTTTATTTATTTGGAAGAAAATTGTAGTGTGTGTAGATTTTTTTTCTTTTGTTGTCATGACTTTCTTCAAAATGCAAATGTGTGTTGTTGGATTGTTTATACGTTTTGTTTTATTTGTGAGGTTTTAGGATTTCTTTGTTTTTTGTTCCTTTGTGTAAATATGAGATGTTAGGTTGTCAATCTCGCCTTCATTCTTGCTGGATGGGTTCGGAGCCGATCCTCGGCTCCGACTCGGCACTTGCTAAGCTCGAGAGTCACTTTTACCAGCTCGAGGCAACCCCATATCCCATGATGCAAGGCGGTAAATACCCAGATCTCGTTTGCCGCTTCGCTGATGAGGTACTCCTTTTACCAGCTCTTGGTAAGTGTTTTATTATACACATTTTAGTCACCTCATTCCTAAATTGTCTCTAATTTATTAGATTTTTTGTCACTTTTAGATAGTTGTACGGTCTTTAGCTAGTTTTTACTATTTCCCTAGTTCTTTTTATTTAGTCGGGCCTTCATTCCCTCCCATCCCTTCCTGTCAGGGTGTGTGTGTGGGTTTATTGTTTACACTTTTAAGTTAAATATTTCTGATTCTGGGACTGTGTGAGTTGTGTGTTTTGTGGATAGCACTATGTCCAAAGAACAGAGGGTCTCAGGCTTCAAGAAGTGTGACTCGTGCTGTCAGAAGATGTCTCTGACAGATGGTCACACTTCTTGTATCTACTGCCTGGGACCTCTCCACCTGCAGGACTCCTGTGCTATTTGTCACTCTTTCAGCCAGAGAGTCCTGCAGGAAAGGAGAAATAAATTAATTTTGAGAGGACTTCTCAAACCGGAGGGCTCCCCGACCAAGTCTGCTTCGGGCAAGCCCTCTAAGACCTCCAAGGCCCAGGCTTCTGCTTCTAAGCCTCCGGCCTTGGCTCCGACTCCTTTGGAGTCGAGATCGGCTCCGGCTGGAGCCGATCTTATTTTGGCTAAATCTTCGGCACCGATGGCTATCGGTGCTGATACTTTAACTGCCACATTGGTGTCGGCTCCGACCGGTTCCGATCACCATGTGACTAAGGCTTCGGTATCGGCGCCGACACCATTATTTCCTTGCTTGTATCGGCTCCGGCCGGAGCCGATACATCCTTGACTAGACTTGGAGCCGAGAAGTTGTCTGCTCCGTCTGGAACCGAGGGTTCTTCGGCTCCGATGGTTCCGTCGAGGAAGCGGTCCAGGTCTCCCTCTTTGGAGCCGATACTGTCGGCTCCGGCCTCTCCTCTTCTTTCGGACCGGAGCCATCGGAGCCGATCATCTAGGTCTTCCAGGCTCTCAGACCATGGTTTGGAGAGAGTGGTAAGCAGATTGTTAAAATCACAGGCACTAGCCCAAATGCTTCATAGTCCGTCTCAACAGATGACTATTAGTCCACATCCTCTTCAAGTTCCTCCTTCGACTCTCCCCCAGAGCTAAGAGCCGGAGTCTATGGGAATAGTCACTGCTATGGCTGCGGGGCAGATACCTCCCCTTTCTGCTCCCTCAGCTTCTACTCTTATCTCCTCCTCGAGACCTTCCTTGGAGGGATCCGTGGTCGGGCTTCCTGGTCTGCTCGAGGGGTGAGTGGCATCGGACCCTTGTCCGACCCTGCTCTTCCCTCGGGCTTCGCCTTGGTGAGCTCGGCCCCAACATCTGCCTCGGAGCCTTCCCTTCGGTGGGCCGGGAGTCCCTGTTTCTTCGGCGGGTCTCGGATCTCCTGGGAGGAGCCTTCAAGGTGATGAGGAGTGTGCTGGCCCCTGGGCTCAGTCAGCAGTCTATCCCCTTAGCTCCTCCCTCTATGGTGCCTGTAGATGTCTCTTCTCACTCTCTTGCTCCCGGACCGAGAGATCCACCGCCTCAGGTTTCCCCACTGGGAAGAACCCCCTCTTCCGAGGATGCTCCTGATCCGTCAGGAGATCCTCCGTGTAAGAGGACCTGTAAGAGGAAGCACCTAGACTCCCCCGAGTCTACTACTTCAGATACCGACTTAGATGAATCGGAGGGTCCCCTAGATCCCCCTCTGAGGATGTCTCTTTTTCAGACATCCTAGAACTCCTAAAACAGAGGGGAAACTGGCCTTCCATAAATCCCTCTGAGGATGAGTCGGTATACCTAGAGGCGTTCGGATCTCGACCCTCCACCTCCTGGGTGTCTCCGCCTTTCGACCCCCTCATGGAGGTGATAGCTCGGAAGGCATGGGCATCTCCTGATTCCGTAGAACCAGTTCCCAGGAGGCCTTCTAAATTTATTACAGCCCCTTCCGAGAAACAATTTCTTACAAAAGGTGTCCCTGTTGATGCCATGGTGGTGGCGGCCGCCACCAAGAAGGAACTTGCAGATCCTTCCGTACCAGTCCATCCTCCTAACAAGGATTCTAGGACCATGGACAGGTATGGTAAGCGGATGTTTTCCTCAGCGACCTTTGCCATGTGTTCGCTGAATTATTTATGTCACTTCACCAGACTTCAAAGGGACATCCTTAAAGAATTAGGTGAAGTAGTACAGGATCCTACAGCAGCAGGGGCTCAGGACAAGATTGCTTCCCAGCTAGGAATCCTTAACTCCATAACCAACTCCTCCATGCGGCTGATTTCGTATGCAGCAGATGGAGCGAGTAGAGCTGCAGGGACAGGAGTGGCTCTTAGACGTCAGTCCTGGATGCAGCTCTGTAATTTTGCCGATCCCTTTAAGGCGTCCTTCACAAACTCTCCCTTCGATGGATCAACTTTGTTTGGTCCTCAGGTGAAGGATACGTTGACCAGGTGTGAGCAAGACGGCAAGACTCTTTCTGCCGTGAGTCCGTTTTCCACCCCTTCTAGGCCTTACCCTAAAGGACAGAAGGGTGGAAAGATGTGGTTCCGTAAATCTCAGGGAGTCACGCCGGACACACGTGGTCAGTTTACCCCTAGGGGCAGAGGGGGTAATAATAACAGACGCCGCCCTAGAGGCAGAGGGGGTCCGCAAAACCAGGGAAGCAGAGAGAGCGCCTCTCTGACAAGCCCTTCCAGCATCCCTGAGGTATTGCCCGACTGTCCATCCTTGGAGGCAGTCGGGGTAAGATTATCGCTGTACCCAGAAGCCTGGCTTTCCCTTTCACAAGACAAATGGGTACAGTCGATCATATCCGAGGGTTACAAGATTCCTTTCGAGGAAAGTCCCTTCTCTCACAAAAATTCCCTTCCAGATGTTCCACCCGGTCTAAGGGAAATCGCAAAATTAGAAGTATCAAAGCTTCTACACAAAAGGGCCATTCAGCCAGTTCCAACAGACCATCCAGAGCCCGGAATCTACTCAAGGTTCTTTTTGGTTCCCAAAAGGCGGAGATTGGAGACCAATATTGGACCTCAGCAGGCTCAACAAGTCTGTGAAAAAGACAAGATTTCGGATAGTCACACTTCAATCGATTTTGCCCTTTCTGGGCAAAGACAACTGGATGTGCTCAATAGACCTTCAGGATGCGTACTATCACATAAAAATCCACAGACGCTCCAGACGGTTTCTCCGCTTTCGGCTGGGGTCCAGTCATTTTCAATTCAGAGCCCTGCCCTTTGGTCTCACTACAGCCCCCAGAGTGTTCACCAAATGTATGGCAGTGGTCACGGCTCACCTGAGACATCAAGGATTCCAGGTGTTTCTATATCTCGACGACTGGCTCCTCTCAGCCACCACCAGGCATCAACTTCTCCAAGCCAGGGATTACACCCTAAATCTCTGCACTCAGTTAGGAATTTCGATCAACTACGAAAAATCCTCCTTATTGCCCTGCCAGTCTTTTACTTTTATAGGCGCAAATTTGGACACTGTTCGGATGTCAGCAAACCTCACAAGCCAGAGAATCCTAGATATCCAAAACCATGTGCGGATCATCCTTGCCAGCAAAAAGGTGCAAGCCAGACTGGTCCTAAGAGTATTGGGCCTCATGGCAGCTGCCATTACTCTTCTTCCTTTGGCCCGCTTTTATATGCATCTCCTTCAGTGGATGTTGTTCACCCAATGGTCCTACCAACAACTTCCCATGCGTCACCAAATTCTGGTGAGACAAATTTGCAAAAGTCACCTATCCTGGTGGATTTCTTCTCCCCAGGTTCATCAGGGCAGACCCTTTGTTTCCCTGGCCCTGGTAGCCACAGTCACTACGGACGCCTCCCTGATCGGGTGGGGGGGTCATTATCAGGGCAGGATGGTTCATGGGACGTGGCAACCATTTGAATACCACCTGCACATAAATGTCCTAGAGATGAGAGCAGTGCTTTTAACGTTGCAAGCCCTCAACGACTTTCTTCCCTTGGGAACAATTGCAGTTCACACGGACAACATGTCCGTAGTGTGGTACATCAACAAGCAGGGCGGAACCAAATCCTACCGCTTGTGTCGAAAGGCTCTCAGACTTTGGCAATGGGCGATCTCCTCTCATCGGTTTCTGGTAGCAACGCATATCCCTGGGAAAACCAACATTTTAGCGGACAGATTGAGCAGAGCTAATACTCATGCCTCACGAGTGGTCTCTCAAACAATCTATAGTGGAGGAGATTTTTCAGAAGTGGGGCCGCCCATGTTGCGATCTTTTTGCTACTCCCCAAAACAGCAAATGCCCAGCCTTCTTCTCTCTCTTCCCACTTCCGGGCCATCCCCCCAGAGACGCTCTTACCCAAGATTGGCCCCAGGGACTTTTTTATGCCTTTCCTCCCTTTCCATTGATACCACAGGTACTCCAGAAAGCTACCGTTTTGAGAGCCAAAATTATTCTCATTGCCTCGTATTGGCCTCGACAAATTTGGTTTCCGTTCCTCCATCGTTATCTTTTGGCGCAGCCCTGGCATCTGGACCCAGTGCCAGATCTTCTGATCCACCAATCGGGACAGCTGCATCGGTCCATTCCCTCTCTCAACCTCACAGCTTGGTTGCTCCACTTCTTTCCTTAGCCAGGCTTCCTATGATCTCTAACCCTGTTAGGGATATCATAGTGGCTTCCCTTAAATCCTCTACTAGAAGGATTTACACTAGCAAGTGGAAACGCTTCTCCCTTTGGGCGGAATCAAGGAACATAGATCCCTTTACTGCCCCTGTTCATGCAGTTTTGGATTTTCTAGCGGAAATCTTTCACTCTGGTTCTTCATCTTCCACGGTCAAAATTCAGTTGGCTGCGATCTCGAACTTTCATGTCGATTTCGCAGATCACAACATTATGTCCCACAAGCTTTGTAGAGCCTTTCTAAAAGGAGTTTTTCTCCTCAAACCTCCTGTCAGGAGTCCTCCTCCTCAATGGGACCTAAATCTAGTGCTGACATCCTTAATTCCTCCTCCCTTTGAGCCAGCTGCTTCATGCTCACTAAAGTTTCTTTCATGGAAGACACTCTTCCTTGTCGCTATTACCTCGGCTAGGAGAGTGTCAGAACTTCATGCCCTTTCTGTTCGTCCCCCATATTTGGTCTTCCACAAGGACAGAGTATCCTTGAGAACTAATCCATCCTTTCTGCCCAAGGTTGCTTCAAAAACAAATTTAAACCAATCTATTGATCTCCCTGTATTTTTTCCCAATTACTCCAACAGATCGGAACAAAAATTACATTATCTTGATGTTCACTGCCAACTCAGATACTATTTGGACAGAACAAAACAATTCAGAAAGTCTGATCAGCTCTTTCTTTCCTATGCTGAAAATAAGAAAGGCCTCCCTGTTTCCAAAGTGACCTTATCTAGATGGCTATCTTCCACCATTTCCGAAATCTATCAACTTAGGGGAAAACAGCTGTGCTCAAAACCAAAGGCACATTCCACTAGAGGCTTAGCCACTTCTACAGCCTTTTAGGCTAGACTACCCTTAGATACTATTTGTGCAGCAGCCACTTGGGCCACTCCTCATACCTTTGTTTCTCATTACAAATTGGATTTGGCCTCCAGGGATAGAGCCAGTTTTGGTTCTACGGTTCTCAAGAGTCTGTTCCAATGAGCCACCCAGGATAGAGGTGCTAGGGATGCGGTCCCATCCAGCAAGAATGAAGGCGAGATTGACAACCTAACATTTAGAAGTTATGTACCTACCATAACGTTCCATGTTGGTTGTCTTCTCTCGCCTTCTTTCTTGCGACCCTCCCTCCTGCCCCCTTGCCTGGACAGACCTTGATCTCCCTTGTCTCTGGAAGATTGCTTCTTTGGGCACCAGTTAGTTCTAGTTTTAGTTATCTGGTTTCCCCTTACAGCCTTTTTAGGCTAATTGCTCTTCTTTCCTTAGTGGAAAGTTTTTATGCTAGGTAGTTTTCCCCCTAGGTACCAAACGAGATCTGGGTATTTACCGCCTTGCATCATGGGATATGGGGCTGCCTCGAGCTGGTAAAAGTGACTCTCGAGCTTAGCAAGTGCCGAGTCGGAGCCGAGGATCGGCTCTGAACCCATCCAGCAAGAAAGAAGGCGAGAGAAGACAACCAACATGGAACGTTATGGTAGGTACATAACTTCAAATTTTCTTTCTTAGTTAATATATATGTATATATTACTGTAGGTATTAATGTAAACTGCATTTTATAATGTAGATGTTCTTTTTTGTTTCACTGTTGCAGTCATCACATATGGGTTATCCCTGCTAGGGTAGGCCTCGGCCAGCCCGAATACCAGAGGCTTAGTATTTCTGCGTCGGTTGCTGTCGCTTCAGGACTGACATCAGGTTGTCAGTAGTATAAAGTAAGGCAGCCAATGCCATTACATCAGACTTTCTTGCCATGGATCCCGAAGCAGAGGCAGTTCGTACGAGTGCCAGTTGGCCACTACCTGAGTTTCGTCTACCGATTTGAAGCTGAAGTCTTCTAAATTGAAGTACCCTGCTGGGGATCCTTTTTTCTTGCACTAACCAATATCAGAAAAAGTTACTGTTGTCTCGCCTGTGGAAAGCAAATACCACACAGAGACTTGCATTCTTACCGCTTCATTTGTTTGGGCTCAGACCACGACATCCCCCGCTTTTGCTTCTGTGCTTTGTTCAACACCAGAACTATCCTTCAGCAGGCCCTTATTGTAGCTAGCTATTTTCACTTACAGTCCTCCAACTCTGATATGGCTTCGGTAAGCCATCCAACAGCAGATCTTCCGAAAAAACGTAAAGATAAAGACGGAGACAGACCGCACAGGTCCAAATCTACCAACGACGTTTCCATTAAGCTAGTTGTCAGTACTCCAGTCCTCAGTGAGGCACTTTCGTAGCCCCTGATGCCCGTGTCTGTGGATTTGCAGGCCGCTACCGAGACCCTTTCAGAGTCCGGTATGCTGCAAAACTCTTCTTCGACTAAGGATCCTGCAGTCTCTACCTTGGATGGGTCCGGAGCCACTGAGCAGGCTCCGTCTTCTGAGGTAGTCCTTCTCACTACCTTTTCGCGACACAGACATCTTCTTTCGTGACTACCATTCTTTCAAAAATGACAGAGTTTCTTTAGGCCCAGGGTACAAACCACACCCAAGAAACCGACGACCCAATCTCAGGCACCTGCTTTCTTGCCTCAGTCTCAAATGCTTAAAATGGCAGAAGACCTTATCATGCTGATCAGGGGAAGCCAAGTTGCCCCCTCCAAAAGGAAAAGAGATCTGTCCCCTGTAGTTTTGTCTGAACAAGAGTCAGATGAGACTGTTGCATCTGAATATGAAGACATGAAACCCCTCTCTACTTATGAGGATTTTGATGCAGAGGATTCTATCCCTTCTGCCTCTCCCCCAGAGGATTTTTCCTGTGGGGAAACCCTTCATACATTAAGGGAGCATTTCCAATGGGAGAGTCAGAACTACCCTCGGTTTAAAAAGAGACTCAGGGAATTCTTAGATCTTCCACAGCACAGACCCTTGGCCATCTCCTCAGTCCTGGATGTTGTGGAGAATGTTTTCCTGGAATCCAGCTAGACTCCTGACACCCTCCTTCCTGCACCCAGAAAACCAGATAGGTACTATTTATTACAGAGTCCCTGACTCGCACAGATTTCTTTTTAAAAATCCTACTGCTGACCCTGAGGTAATTTCTCAAGGGCCTAAAAGGGATTAAAGCAATCTCTAAGAATCCCTCCTCAGATAAAGATTCCCAAACACTAGACAGGTGGGGTAAAAAAGTATACACCTCAGCTACGCTTGCTATCAGGGCACTAAATTGTCAGTTCCATATGCTAAAATTTCAGCAACATACCCTGGAACTCCTCAAAAAAATGTTTTGCTTTCCTGCTTGTGCAGAATATAAAGAGTTACAAAAGTTAATGCATTCTGCATGCCAAGTAACTAAACACACCTTGCACTGTGGTTTTGACTCCCTACAAGTTTCTTGCAGGGCAGCAGTCACTGGATCAGTCATTGAAGCATGCATGGCATAAGGAACAGCCCTTGCCATACCTTGTCAAATCTAAATTGTTGTATGCTCCTTAGAACAAAGACAATTTATTTGGCACTAAAGCAGAAGAGGTCTTAAAAAAAGATGGAAGGAAAAAGCAAAATCTATGCAGTTAAGGATTTCTTACAGATTCAGCAGGCATTGTCCCACCAAGCACTGGTCCTTTCCTGCTCCCACTAAGCCAGTACAGCCCAGACCCCCCAGACAGCAGCCACAGGGAATGCAGAGATCTAAGCAGTGGACTATCTCCACTTCAAAACAAGGGAGTTCTAAGCCCACCCCCTTATAGTAAGAACTCACAATGACTCAGCTTCCCCACCCCCTCCCTCTGCCCACCTTCACTTACCCTTAGGAGGAAAACTCTCCTTTCACCCAAGCACCTAGGCCACCATTTTCAATGACTGCTGGATTCTCCACATAGTGTCCCAGGGATACAAATTCTTTCCACACCCTTCCTACCCCAAAAGGGTTCCCAGATCTACCTCCAAACCAGTGGGCCCGAGGTGCAAAACCAAGTCCTTTCCCTGCTCTCTATAAGGGCAGTAGAGCACGTTCCTGCAGAACAGAGAGGCCAAGGTTTCTACTCCAGAATTTTTCTGGTACCCAGAAAAGAGGGCACCTGGTGCACCCCATCCTTGATCTATCCATTCTAAACTAAACACCTTCCTGGTGATCCCAAAATTCAAAATGCTCACCCTCCAGCTGCTGCTACCCATGCTCTCCAAGGATGCTTGGCTAGCCACCCTAGATCTAAAAGAGGCCTACCTCCACATTCCTATCAGGGAATTATGCAGGAAATATCGCTGTTTCAGGGCAAGATCTCAGCACTTTCAGTTCTCTGCGCTTCCCTTTGGCTGATCATTGTCTTTTGCAGACAAAGGAATATCCAGATTTACTCGTACTTAGACGACTGCTTAATTCAGGCAGACAGCCAGGAAAAGCTGCCCAAGCACCTGACCTTTGGTAAAGCCCCTACTCACCTCCCTAGGGTACACAATCAGCGAAAAGAAATCCAAACAGGTACCCACCCAAAGGATTGTATTCCTTGGGAGCAAGCCTGGACACAGCATCCCAGGTGGCATTCCTTACACCAGAAAAAAAAATTCCTGACAGCCTACTTCTCTCAACTAGCCACCAGACCCCAGCTATCTGCAAGGAAGATCCTGCAAGCTCTAGGGTTCATGGCCTCTTGCATACTACTCGTTCCATATGACAGACTGCATATGAGGAAACTTCAGTGGTACCTAAAAAGCCTTTGGTGTCAACACTCTCAAGACCTAGAGACTCTTATATTTATAATTCCTTGCCTCAGAAAAGATTTTCTTTGGTGGGCAACAGCATGCTCCCATAACAAGGGAATACCTTCCTCACCACCCCCTTCTGCCCAGACCCTCACCACAGATGCATCAGACTATGCCTGGGGTGCACACCTGGATGGCAGGTGCATACAGGGCCAATGGAGCCCACCGCAAATCCCTCTGCACATCAGCCAAAAAGAGATGTTAGCTGTCCAACACGCCTTGATAGCTTTCAAACCCCTTCTCTCCCCATTGACTTTCCTGATTGAAACAGACAACACCACTGTAATGTGGTATATCAACATGCAGGGAAGGACTCACTCCTATCCTCTATGCAGGCTGGCCATGACCCTTTGGCTCACAGCCTCTGCCATGCAACTCCACCTATTAGCACAATTCCTACCAGGTTCTCTCAACTCTCTGACAAACCAATTAAGCAGAAACCGTCTGGACCCACATGAGTGGCAGCTCAACAGAAGAACCTTCACCCTAATAACTCAGAAGTGGGGCACCCCGAAGGTCGACCTCTTTGCCTCCTACACCAACCATCAGTTCAGCAAATTCTGCACCAGGGAGCATCACAGCATGGCTTGCAGAGTGGATCCCCTGTCCTTCTCCTGGGTCAATCTGTCGGCCTATGCCTTTCCTCCACTACCTCTCATCCCCAGGGTACTGCTCAAAATAAAGGAGGAAAAGCCAAGGACAATTCCTAGAGCTCCAGACTGGCCTCGCCAGTGCTGGTACCCCTTGCTGCACAGCCTGTCCCCACTACTACTGTGGCATCTTCCTCAGATTTCAAACCTCCTGACCCAGAGGGAAGGGGAATTCATGCATCCCCAATTGCAGACACTCAGTTTGGCAGCTTGGCTTATTCCCTAACCCCCGATCAATCTGCCAACCTCAGTAAACAGGTTCTAGATGTTATACGTGAGGCCAGATGCCCTAGCTCTAGAAAGTCTTATGCCGACAAATGGAAAAGGTTCTGCACCTGGATTCAGGCTAAGGGAGCCAATACGGCACAGCCTTCCCTCCCTCTCATCTTGGATTACTTAGCTGACAATACTACACAGTGACCTCTCTTTTTCCTCTATTAAAATTCATACCTCTGCTATCTATGCTCATTTTCCCACCGAGCAGCCCCGTTTCTCACACCCCTTGATCAAATAGTTCCTAAGAGGGGCTAGCAACTTGAGGTCACCCAAAAGAGCACCAACCCCAACTTGGGACCTCAACTTTCTGTTGGAAAAGCTCACCCTGCCCCCTTTTTTACCAGCTTCTTCTGCAAAGCTAAAATTTCTCTCCTGGAAGACAGCTTTCATGGCTGTGGAACCCTTCATCATCTTCCATGCTGACAGGGTACCCCTCAGGACTAAAACCCACCCTTCATGCCCAAGGTGGTGTCCAGTGTGGCTCTCAATCAATCCATTCATTTGCCCACCTTTTTTCCTAATCCCCAGAACAAGGGGGAAAGGATCATGCACTCTCTAGATGTCCACAGACGGCTAGAGAGTGCAGGATCCTTTCCCCCTTATTCTGGGGATCCTGCACAAGGGGGGAAGGATCCTCCACTCTAGATGTCCACAGACAGCTAAGATTCTATCTAGACAGGACTAAATCCATCAGAAAGGCTTATAAATTGCTGGTTAGCTTTGCTACAGGGCAGAAGGCAAAGCCATCTCCAAACCATTTCCAAATGGATAGCACACTGCATCAATTTCTGCTACAAACACGGAAAGCCTTCCCCCAAGGGGGTCAGGACTCGCTCCACCAGAGCAGCCTCCATCTCTTCAGCTTTCCTCAGAGGAGTCCCCACCAGGGACATACTGGAGGCTGCCTCCTGGACATCTGTTCACACTTTTACCAAACATTACCACCTGCCTCTCTTCTCCAAATCCAGGACAGGGTTTGCCTCTGCAGTCTTGCAGGGCATCCTAGCCAGCCCCTAGTTTCTTTGATGGCCTCCACCCATTTCCTCAGCTTTGGGAATCAACGCAAATGTGATGACTGCAGCAGTGAAACACGAAGAACATAGTACAGTTGTGTACACTTAGCATTAATGTAGATGTTAGAGTGTATTCACTGTTGAAGTCCTGGTTTCCCTCCGTTCATCCCCCTTTTTTCTTTTTCCTTACAAGGGACATATTGGTATTTACCTTCTACTGTGGGGTTCTTCCACCAGAACCTGGCACCTACTTGGGGGCTCCTGACAGGTTAGGGCAAAAAAAACTGATGTAATGGCGTCGGCTGCCTTATGTTATACTACTGCCAACCTGATGACAGTCCTGAAGTGACAGCAGCCGACACAGAAATACTAAGCCTCTGGTATTCGGGCTGGCCGAGGGCTACCCTGGCAGGGATAGCCCAAATGTGATGACTTCAACAGTGAATACAATCAAACATCTACATTTATGGTAAGTGTGCACAACTGTACTTTTTGGGGAAAGACAGTTGTGTGTGTGTCTGTGTACATGCTCATTTGTTATGTTTTGTTTGTTGCAGTTTATAGTTAGGTGCGTGAGTGTTTGTGTTGTGTCCAATGTGTGTTATGATTCTGTATTTGAGTGTTATTGCAGTGTTGTGTTTATGCACTAGTGGGTTTTGTGGTGCTGCCCATTTGTTTTATGAGGGTTTTGTGGGTATTGTGTATGTTGTGGGCATTGTAGATTGTGTGTTGTGGTTGTTTTTTTTTTTTTTTTTTTTTTTATGATGACTTGTTTGTTTTAATTTGGGAATGTGTGTGCTATGCTTTTTGTTACTTTTTGCATTTTGGGTGGTCTTGTACTGCGTTGAAGTTGAGTGTGTTATAGGAGATATGTTTATTATTCATAGGTTAAGATTATTCTGTTGATCTGGTAGACCATTTCTAGCCTAGCCAAGTGATCCCAAATCTTAAATACCCATTAACATGAATAATAATACTTGGTTACAGTCTCTTTCAATGAGGGCTTGAGAGGCCAGTCCTGGGGTGTGTTTACAGTTTCCCATCCATCATCTAGATTGTGCTTAAAGGGGGTCTGAGAACTACTATTTGTGCTTAAGTGAAATACTTTGTTCGCATTATTTATTTACTGTGTAATTTGTGCAGTTTAGTTCTTTGCTTTAGCCTTAGGTTTTGAAGTTCAGTTCTTTTAAGGTTTAGATCTGATGTCAATTTTCATTCATTCCTCAACTGAGTACGGATCCAATCCTCTGATCTGACTCGGCCGTTACACTAACTTGTGGCCTCCAAAAACTCTAGCGTTCCTTCCCTGTCCATAATGCACCAATCCCCAACATCCTTCAGATCTCATTTGCCGCTTTTACATTCTAGATGTGGTTTCCTTCAGCTCTCAAGTGTAAAGTGGGAGATGAGTCTTTTTTGCATATTTTATTTTTTTTTTTTACTTAACACTACTTTATCTTTAATTTTATTTTCAAGTTACTACTGCTGATATTCTTATGCTTCATACACCTTTGAGTGTACCTTTTCCTGCCATTGTTGTTAGGCCTAGCCTTCCGTCCCTGTGCCTTTTACAGTTAGTTTATACCTTTTCCTTACCATAATTGGTATTTTTCTCATCCTCTTTGAAAGGTAATTGTATATCTTTGCTTACCATTGTTGGTGCTCAGCCTTTTTTTCTTTCTAGATAAAAAAAAAAAAAAAAAGTTTAGTGATCTTATTATTGTAGTTTTTCTGTTCGCAGAATGTCTGAAAAAGCAGGTTTAAAAAATGCGATAGGTGTAAGCACAAGTTGCCTTATTCCAAAGCCTTTGAAGGAGGAGACTGTCTTGAATAGCTCACGTGAATTAAGTAGGAAAGTATTGTTTTCAAACGGTTTGTTGACGATATATTTTTATAATGGGCTGGTGATATTCCACAGTTGAATCTATTTATTGACCATTTAAATCATACCACCAATTTTTTATATTTTACTGCAGAATTTTTTTTATATTTTACTACAGAATATTTGAGTGAAAATATACATTATTTAGATATTAATTTAAGAAGGAAAAAGTGAATGGTAATATAATAATGTCGATTTACAGGAAACCAGTACAGATGAATAGATATGTCCATAAGACTAGTATGCATGCTCCACATACTTTTAGGAGCATAGTTAAGTCAGTTAATGAGAGCTAGTAGACTGAATACGAATGATGAAATATGTAGTAAAAACCTAGATGAAATAATGGAGTTTACAGAACAAGGATATGAGGATAGTTTGTTAGGCAATGTTGTTGCTATTTTACTGACAACTAGGAAAGATTAATCTAAACATTTTTTTTCAGAACATAGTGTGGAAATGAATAATGGTTCTAATGCTAGAAATAATAAAAAAGCGGAGATGTATCACAACATTTAGTAGAAGGTCTGATGGGGTGAAACATACCACAAAAAACTGGGATATTTTGAGATCGGTGCTGGAAATAGCTGATGATGTAGGAATGAGACCAAGGTTTGAGTGTAAGAAATGTTGAAACCTGAAACAAAGGCTGTGCTATAAAGATATGTCTGGCAGTAGTGATAGTAAGATACAAGCCCCAATAAGAATGGGTAAGGTACCTTGTTATAATGATTGCCCCCACCTCCAGTCTTCTGTATGCTTCCCTCCAACTCCCATAATTCCCACATTCTTGCAGAAAGCAGCCTGGATGAAGAGCAAAGTCATACTCATTGTGCCTTACTGGCGTCAACAGATTTGGTTTCCCTTCCTCTGGCTTCATGTACAGTATCCACCTTGGAATCTGGATCCAATTCTAGACCCTCTGTCCCACCCAATAAGCATGGCTCACCTGGATATCTGAAACCTTAAACTAACAGAATGGTTTCTCCAGTTACTTTAATAGCTTGGTAACTAATGCGGTCTTCCTCTGTTAGTGCCATACATTTTCTCTTCCTGTAAACCTTCTCCTAGGAAACTCTACAAGAGTAAATGTAAAAGGTTAATTTGTTGGGCAGAGCAAAATCAAATTGACCCATTCTCTGCTCCAGTTCAATCGGTTCTGGAATTTTTGGCAAATCTGTTTAATGGAGGTGCTAATTCAACTATAAAATTACAACTACAGCTGTCTAACTTTCATGTTCATAGGTTGATACTAGGCTATCTGCCCTAGGGCATTTATAAGCCTAGCCAGAGTGTGTGTGGCTTTCACCACCCTTTTAGATTTGTAGACTGTGCCTTTGAATTGTAGGTCATAAAAGATTGCCCTTTTATGGTTAGCTTATTGTGCCTCTGTCTAGCAGGGACCCAGAAGAGATCCCAGGGGCAAACTTACGATCTCCCATCCACTCGTCAAGATTTCTCTTGAAGAGGGTCAGTGAGGGGCTCTGCCTAACATGAATTGGGATTCTGTTCCAGAGTGTGGGAGCCTCTGGGATATGAATCTGTCCCTCCAGCATGTCCTATTTATTGCTGTGCTGAAGTTTAAGTCCCTGGAGCGTGTAACTCTAAGGGATTTGGATTTCCTGAGGTAGAGCATGTCCATTAATTCTGGGTTGGACATGGCTTTATATGTCAGACACAGATTGCCTCTGAGTAGGTGGTAAGCAACTGAGTAGAGCTGGAGTTTCTTTAGCCTAACTGCATAGGGCATCTGTTTGAATCCCTTGATCCTCTTGGTGAGGTACTTTTGGGGTCTTTCCAGTTGCAGCAGGTGTCGGGTAAGGTACATCCCAAATGGGACACTGTATTCAATGATGGGCCTGATGAGTGATGAATAGAGGGGCACAATGACCTCTCTTGATCTAGATGTGAAACCTTTCGTGATAAGGTGGGCTAAAATATTATCAGATATGTTTCTGGATAGAGGTTATCCATTAGAATTAATTGTTAAAGTTAGTGAAGAGATTTATATTAAATGACATCAAATATACAAACCTATATTAAAGTACGGTTTTGACAACAGTACATCTAGGACTAATAACACTACTAGAAATGACACCTTTATTATACCATTTAATGATATATCACCCAGGATAGTTAATATAGTACATGATACCTGGATAAGTATTCTCCAGAATAATGGTGACCTTATTGATAATTTAGAGACTGGGCCCAAGGTCACTTATAGTAGGGGGATGAATCTTAAAGAACATTTTGAGGCAGTTAATAATAAGAATCTGTTCAACACATCTTCGATGAGCAAATGTGGGGCATGCCATACTTGTAAATTTATTAATGATGGACCATATGTGGCGGTACAAAATTTTGGCAAAACAATTAGATGCCCAGGTCATTGTAATTGCAACACAAAAATGGTGGTGTACCTAGCTATATGTTCATCATGCCCGGCCTTCTATGTTGGCAAAACGATAAGGAAACTTCGAGAAAGGATAGTGGAACATGTTAGAGACATTAAAAAACAGAAAAATACTAGTTTCCTTTATATGCATAGTCTAAGATGCAAGAAGTTTAAGAGATTTTTATTCTTTGTTATTGACAGAATTGTATACTACAATAATAACAAAGGTGGTGATGACAACACCTTACTTGAGGCTAAAGAATGTTTATGGCAATTATGGCTAAATGCAAGTTCTAGCCCTGGTATTAACAAACATATTTCTATATCAAGTATACTAAAGTACAAGTCTCAATTTATTTGATCTTGTATGTATTAGGTTAACATCTGATAATTTAAGGTTTTAAATATTTTGTATAACAATATGAATTTTAATGTTAGTAGGAAATATTTCAATGAATGATTTTATGCTGGATTGTATAACAATTATTTATTTTTAATAATTATTTAGATTTATATTATTACCTAGATATTTATATATGTATTTTTAACTTTTATTTATTGGTATTACATATACATAGTTTTTGACGAGAAGGTTTTATTACATTTACAAATTAACAAGTTTGCACAAGTCCTGGCTGTTTATGCTCATTTTTGATGTAAATTTTGCTGATTGTACCTTTTAAATGAAGAATTTTTAGCTGCATAGGTAATAATGTGTTTAATTGTTCAATTATCCAATTTACATAAGGATTTAAAAAGAGGTTCAACACAAGGATTGTCAGAGATTACTATCTACTTGGGTCCCCAAATCCCTAATTACTTCCTCCGTACTTAATGGATTACCTCCTATGTGGTAATCTGTCGGCACTTTGTTTTTCCCAAAGGGGATGACTATGCATTTTTTGGCATTTAGCTTCAGGCCATGGCTCTGGCACCAGTTGTCTGTTTCTGTGAGACCCTTTTGGAGGATGCTTGTGTCAGCCAGAGAGTCTGTTATGGCTCCCAGTTTGCAGTCATCTGCAAACTTGGTCAGCCAAAGTCCTCCCGTGTTTGCCTGTACCTCAGAGAAATAAATACCGAACAAGAGAGGTCCCAGGACTGAACCTTGTGGGACACCACTTGTGACTGGTTTCGAGTCTGACAAGGCACCTGCAATTCTGACCATGTGGGTTCTATCCCTGAGCCAGTTTGCAACCCATCTTGTGACATAGGGGTTGATATTTAAGCTGGTGAGCTTATTTATGATGCTTGAGTGGGGTATTGTGTCGAAGGGTTTTGCGAGGTCCAGGTAGGCTGTGTGGACTGCCTTCCCTTCTATGGCCCTGGTAACTGTTTCAAAGAAGTCGACCAGGTTTAAGAGGCAAGATCTGCCTTTAACAAAGCCGAATTAGGTGGGATCCAGTGTCTGCAGGTTCCCGATGTCATTGTTTGAGTTCCATGATGATACGCTCCATAGCTTTGCAGACCAGGCTAGTCAGGCTTATAGGGCGATAGTTTCTGGGGTCTGTTGTGGCACCTGCCTTGTGGAGTGGGACCACTGTTGCAGTACACCATTCCTTGGGTACATATCCTGTAGTAAGGCTGAGTTTGAACAGTGACTTTATGTGAGGGTTAAGTTCTTCTTGTAGCTCGTGTAAGACGCAGTCCGGGACACCGTCCGGTCCCATTGATGCTGTGTTTTTTTCTTTAGAGAGGGCAGCTCTCACCTGTTTATCTGTGATGTCTGGGAGGCTACACTCTGTGGGGATGGAGATTTGCTCTTTTGGGGGTGGGGGTGGGGATTTGCACTGAACCTGTCTGCCAGGATGTTGGCAATGTCTGTGGGTTCAGTGTATTTTTTATCATTTTGCACTAACTCAGAGCATATCTGGGAGTTGCCCCTCAGGTTCCTGACATAACTAAAGAAGGCCTGGTGATTGTCTTTAGTGTCTTGTGCAATTTTTCTTTCGAAGCTGGCCTTAGATGATTTTATGAGGGATCGTAACTTCTTGCTAGTACTGATCAGAGATGCCTTCCCTTTTTGTGATTTTGTTCTGTCATGTAGTAGCTTTCTCCTTTTGTTGTATAGCTTATTTATGGCCGGGGTCCACCAGACAGGTCTCCTGCCTTTGGAGTTGTGAGTCTTGGTTTTATTTGGGATGGCACGGTCCATACATTCCTGTAGGTGTCCATAGAATGCGTTTGTAAAGGATTCAGCGGTTTGAGCCGTATTTTCTACTGGCACGGGGGCTTTGAAGGATACCGCCTCGGTTTTGAGAAGTGTGAAGTTTGCTTTTGAGAAGTTCTTCACCATGGTTACCTTGGCTGGGGGTGGAGACGGGATATGGATGTCTAGTGAGATTAATTTATGGTCTGACCTTACCAGTGAGGGGTATAACTCTGGTGTGGAACATAGAGTCCCTATGTTGGTGATGACCAGGTCCAATATGTTTTCCCCTCTTGTGGGGGTGGTGACCAGTTGTTCCATAGCATTTGAGTTTATACATTCTAGGAACCATTGGGTGAGGGTGTGTGGAAGGAGTAGTTTACCCAGTCAATGTTTGGGTAGTTGAAGTCACCCAATATAATGGTGTTTGGGGAGACCTTCATATTCTCAAGTGTTCTCAGGAAAGCCGAGTGGGTGTCCTGAGTTTGGGAGTGTGGTCTGTAGCAGGCTACAAACTGAAAAGCAGTTTTGCCCACTGTTAGTTGCACATGGATGGTTTCCGTTGCTTTGTGCAGTGCTACTAACCTGGAGGTGTGAGTATTTTTGATGTATATGGATACTCCCCCTTTTTTTGTGGTTCAGTCTGAGTTTTGTGGCCGAAAAGCATGGTATGAAGTATACCCTGGTAATGCTGGGGTGCTTTCGTGAGCCTTGAACCAGGTTTCTGTTGCTGCACAGACATCGATGTTTTCCATACTAAGGAGAGCCTCGAGTGCATGCATTTTGAGGTTTAGACTTCTGGCGTTGAGCAGCATTATCCTTAGTTTCTTTTTCTTTGTATTGTCTATGGAGGTGGGTTTGTCTTTTGAGCCTTGCCTAAAAAAGGCACTATGGGGGTGGCAAGAGCCTTAGCCAGTATTCGAAAGCCCAGAGGTGATAGGTGCAAGCCGTCCCTAGCGAAGCAACGTGGCTTGTCGAGCATGTCATCCCAGGCTGACAGACACTGGATCCCCTTTGAATGACACCAATACTTTAGCCAATTGTTAAAACTTATCATTTTGTCTTTATACTGTGGCATCATTCTTGGTGAGGGTAAGATGCTACTCAAGGTCAGGGTCATACCAGCCTCAGCTACATGATCAGAGAGCTCCTCTATGTCTCTCTTCATGTAGTCCAGGGAGGTACGTCTCAGGTCATTCACACCAGCATGGACAATGACGGAGTCATATTTGTACTTGCTTTGGAGTGACCTGAGTGCATGTGTTATGTGGCGGATCCTGGCACCCAACAGACAGCTTACAGTGACCTTCTCCTTGTTCAGCCTGGTGAGTGGGACATCAGTGTGTCTGACAATAGAGTCACCTATTACAAGTGTATTAGGTGTGTTGTTTAGCCTTAAGGGCTGTGACTGTGTGGCACACTGACTTTGTGTACTATGTGATGCGTGGGTATTGTTGTGGGGTAGCAGTTGTTTGGGTGTCTGCTTTGGAGGTCTCTGCTGTTTAGGCAGATTTTTATTTAGAGCCTCCGAGTATGTTTTTGTGTGTTTGTGTTTGGTTTGTTGTTGCTATAGGTCTATGTGAGACTGGATTTGTGGTGTGTGTGGTTACCTTCTCCTCCTGATTGACTGTGCCAGTCATGGGTCGAGAGAGTTGCATCTCTCACATATATTTGAGTTTGTTGGGAGGAGAGGAGAGGGCTGTCTGTGTACATAAGGCAGTTGTAACATTGCCTTAAGATCCCCATATTCACCAGCTGTACTGGACAGTACACATGAAACTGACCTTTGGCCATGTCAGGATATTATGATTAATACTTTTGACTGATCAAGGAGGATTAGTAGGGTGTTAAGTATTTAAAATAGTTTAAGAGAGGTTTAGTGCTTATAGGACTACTTCTAAATGCAAGTGTAAGGCTATAAAATGAAAATGTAGTGCTTCCTTTGAAATACAGATCAGTTCCTAGGGAAAATGTGAAGAGCAGACTCTGTGGAGCCGGTAGTAGTTTAAACCTGTTTAAGTGGCGCTGCCTGATGCTGCGCTAAGTGCAAAATCGCGCAAAACCGCGCTAAAGTGGGTTTTTAAACAGGGGACTTGAAAGAGCTAGGAATTGGCCCAAAATGGCCAATAAACAAGTTTCAGTGCTGAGATCACTCCTCCAGGGACAGATAGGCTGCTTAAAGCTCCCCACTCCCACTGGTGAACAAATAAGCTTCCTTCTATCCAAGTAAGGATATGGGCAACACAGGAACTATTCTAAAGTCCAGAATACAGCAGTACCTGTATTAGGGACTATTCTAGCTCAGGAAAGGCGGGAAACAAGGATATTTTTTTGTTTTTTTCTTTTTTTTCTAAGCAGACAAGAGAAAATGCACAGTAAATACTTTACACAGGCTAGCGCACTTGAGTGAGCAGCCTCAACAGTTAAATCAAACAAGCAGACAATTTAAAGTGCAGGTAATAATAAATGCAGAAAAACAAGCTTAATTCAAGCAAAAAGAGCAGTTTTAACTCGCTTTTCAGTGAGAATAAACAGTCGCAAAGCTAAAGGCAGTAAAAGGCACTAAAATCTGGTAGCAGTCACTCTTTTTCGTCTCTCTGCTTCTGGGTTTTAGAATTCTTCACTGGCTTCCTCTAAGGTGAGCAAAGCCTTTTTGAAAGGCACTCTTGCTAAAACCCCCTTATAAAGACTCCACTCCCCCATGTGATTTAAATTTGGTACTGCAGGCCTTAATTCCTTCTCCCTTTGAACCGGCAGCTAAATACGATCTTAAATTCCTGACCTGGAAAACATGTCGTTTTAGTTGCAATTACATCTGCTAGAAGAATTTCAGAACTGCAGGCATCATCTTCTAAGCGTCCATGTTCCATTTTTCATATGGATAGGGTAACATTACAAACCAGTACTTCCTTCCTTAAAGTGCGGTCAGAATCCAGCATCAACCAGTCCATTAGCTTGCTAGTATACTTTCCAAAATTTGCAAATAAAGGGGAATATATGCTGCATTTACTGGATGCCCATAGACCGTTATGTTTCTACGTACACAGAAAAAAAGAAATAAGAAAAACAGATCAGCCATTTATCTTCTTTGCATATTCTAAATTGGGTGAACTAGTTACAAAAGTAACTCTAGCTAGATGGTTGCCAGATTTCATTCCATTTGTCTATAACAAGTTGAAGCTCCCCTTAAAACCTTTAAAGGCTCATTTAACCAGATCTATGGCAACTTCTTCTGTGTTCCAGTCGAGAGCTTCTGTGGACGATATATGGGCGGCTACAACTTGGTCATATCCTCATATCATGCTGTAGTATTTGTTGATGAGGTCACTGCTCTTTGTTCATCACAAAAAGTTTATCATTACAATAACAACTGCAATTTAAGTTTAATAAAGAAGCCTTTGTTACTATTCTTAAATACAATTTTACACACACACTAAAACCTCTTCCCCTTGATGATGCTATAGCATACTTTGGTGTTCCTTAATATTCTAAATCAGCAGCAAACTGTGAGACTTGAGAGTAAAGTTTAATCATGCCTAATAGCTAACTTGGGTTTTGTTTGCCGTTGGCATTCTCTATATCTGAGAAACCCTTAGGTTTTAAGAGGTGCTCGTGTGGCCGGAAGATGCTTGTCTCTGACTCACATGAGCAGTATCTCTGTTGTCTCGGCGGCGACCATCTGGAGGTTGAATGGTTCAACCCAAGAGTGTTGGTTGACCGCCGAAACAAGCTTTTGTTGGAAAGCATGGTCAAGGGGGGGCCCTTTGGTCAAAGAAACCTCGACCAAATTGGGCTCCTCTGGACATAAGAAAAGGGATCCCTCCTCCCATTTCCTCAGGGGAGGTTCCTTCCAAATGACCCAGGCTGACATTTCCCAGGTCCCTGGATCTGACCCCAGCTGGTACGGGGTCTGATCTGAGAGCCTCGTATCTGAGGACTTCCAGGGAGTCCCCCCCCCCCGAATCCAAGGCCTCCGGGTCCAGGTCTTCGGATCTGAAGGCCCTGCCTTCAACTCGTGGATCTAAGGGTCATACTTCGAGGCCTTCAGATCCAAATAAGGATACATATGTTACAGATCCGACCTCCTCAGATCCGAGGGTTTTCCAGACCTGTTTCCTCAGATCCTTTACATTACTCGGGCCCGAGCTGGCCGGATCAGAGAACCTTGCAAGATCCCATTATCATGGAGGAATTTCCTATGGAGCCCTCTGGTGGAGAGCAGTTGTTTAGCCCCCCCCCCCCACACACATACACAGGGCCTGTTCTCCAGATCGCAGAAGGAGATCCTCAGGGTCTTAGCGCAGTTCTCCAGCGAGGTCCTCCATCTCCTCCTAGTCTTCCAGTAGTAGTCTTCCCGTCGACATGGACAGGATGATGTAGTCCTTCTTAAAGGCTCAAATTTATTTGTGCTGTTGGCTGCCCCGGCTCACAGGCCCAGGGAACAGTCTCTCACTCCCCTCTTAATTTCTCCTCATCCAACCTTAAAGTGAATTGGATTCTCAGGGACCGGGTGCAGAGGTGGTCTGAGTATCGGGTCCCCCTTTGGTTCCTCCCCCATCAGGATCTGTGGCTGGTTCTGTTTCCATTCCCTCGGGACAGGCAAGGCCCACTGGTTCAGGTTGCTGCCCGGAGTCTGTGGGGCAGGTTCTGGTCTGGGTTTGTCAGATCGTTCTCAGCCTCATGGTGCTTGACCGCTCCAGGCTGGCACCGTCCAGACGGTTGGGGGTCTGGCAGTGTCAACCTTCTCTTCTGTTGTGGTGTTATCAGTGGGAGAGTTTGTCCCACTCCCTCCACATTCCGGGCAGCAGAAAGAGCCCTCTCTGCTGTCAGAGTTGCCTACCCCACTCGCTGTCTCCCTTCCCAGCCCCAGAATTTCAGTGGACCCACTCATCTTGCTCCTGCTCAGCCCGTCTGGTCTAGCCTCCAGTGGGGATCCTCCCCCATAGGGGTCAATTTTTCTTCTTCTGAGTCTTCCTTTCCACCCCCACCCCGTGAAGGAAGGTCCTCTGAAGAGGACATGTAAGAGGAGGCATCTGGACTCCCTCATGGAGTCTTTTACCAAGGACACAGATGCCGATGAAGGGGACGGTTTTCCTTCAGAAACATACTGGAGATCCTTAAAGCCAAGGGTGGCTGGTCTGCCCAGCACCCTTCCTCAGAGGAATCCATGTTTCTGGAGGCTTTTGGTACAGGCCCATGTACCTCTTGGGTGTCCCCCCTGCTGACCCTTTAACCTTGTAGCTAGCAGGGTTTGGAAGGAACCAGATACCATGGAGCCAGTTCCCAAAAGAGTTGACAGGTTTTTAACCCCACCTTCAGATAAAGCCTTCTGCTCCAAGGTGGTCCCTGTTGATGCTATTGTGGTGGCTGCCGCCACCAAGAAAGAACCGTCTGAGCAGAGTTCTTCTGTCCATCCTCCCAGTCATGAATCGAGAGCTCTGGATAGGTTTGGAAAGAAGGTGTTCACATCGGCATCGTTCAGCCTGCGAGCCTTAAATTATTTAACTCATTTCACCCATCTCCAGAGGGACTTGATTAAGGAACTTTCAACTTCCTAGAAGAGTCCATGTCCGAGGAGGAATTTAACTCCATTTCTCCCAAGCTGGCCACTCTTACTTCTATAGCCAACTTGTCCATGAGTTTCATCTCCAATGTTACAGAAGGTTCCTCATGGGCAGCCAGTACAGGCATTGCCATCAAGCCTTGCTGCATTTATGCGGCTTTGCGGAGGCCTTCAAAACATCTTTCACCAGTGCCTCTTTTGATGGTTTCACCCTGTTTGGACCCAGCGTTAAGGAGACTTTAACCCACAGTGAACAGGAAGGAAGATGCTGTCTGGATCAAATTTTCTACCCCCAGAGGTCCATTTCTAAGACCCAAAGGGGGAAGACGTGGTTCCGCAAGGCGCAGTCTTCCTTTCAGGAAGCTCGCATCAATTCCTCTTCCAGGGGAAGGGTGGGAGATTTCAGTGGCAGACATCACTCCAGAAGCAGAGGAGGCCCAAAAAATCAAGGTTTCAGAAAGCCTATCTCTGAGAAACCTTTTCAACGTCCCTGAGGCATTGCCCAACTGTCCTGCCCTGGAGGCAGTCGGGGGTCTGTTGGTTTTGCATACTTTAGCCTGGGCAAATATCACAAACGATCAATGGGTGCTAACAGTTATATCCAGGGGCTATTGCTTTCCCTTTTCAGAAACCCCACCAAAGAACAGAACTCTCCTAGATGCCCAGTCGGAGAGAGTTAGCCTGCCTGGAGTTCTCCAACCTCCTTCAAAAAAAGAGCCATCCAAAAGGTCCCCACAGGACAGAGAGGATCCAGAACTTACTCCCACTTCTTTTTAGTAACCAAGAAAATGTGGGATCTGCGTCCCATTTTGTACCTCAGCCTTCTAAATCTGTTTGTCAAGGAGTAGACGTTTCGGATTGTCACTGTGCAGTCCATTGTGCCTATTTTGCACAGCAACGACTGGATGTGCTCAGTGGATCTCTGGGATGCATACTACCATATCAATATAGACTAGTGGTCCAGGAGATTTTGCCGCTTTCGCTTGGGAGCTGATCATTTTCAGTTCAGAGCCCTGCCCTTTGGCCTCACCACAGACCCCCAGGTGTTCACCAAATGCATGGCAGTGGTGGCAGCTCATCTCAGGCTGCAGGGATTCCAGGTGTTCCCCTACCTTTATGATTGGCTCCTCACAGCCCTCACAAAGCATCGACTGCTGGAGAACATACACTTCCTACTTCGTCTCTTTGATCAGTTGGGGATAACAGTAAATCTGGCCAAATCTTCCTTGATCCTGTCTCAACAATTGGAATTCATAGGCACTCAGTTGGATACCACCACAGAGATTCCTGCTGTTCCTCCCTGACGAGTGCTTCTTATTCGCTCTCATGTTCAGGTTCTCCTGGAGCAAACTCACCCTCCAGTGTCACACATTCTCAGGGCTCTAGGTTCCATGTAAGCTGCCATTTATCTAGTCCCACTTGCAAGGTACTACACAAGAGTACTACAGTGGATTCTTAGCAGTCCAGTGGTCCAGTTTGTCTCACCCTCTATCAGTCCCCATTTGTCTCATGGCAATTTGTCGAAAACACCTCTTGTGGTGGATACATTCTCCAGACCTCTTAACGAACAGGTCTTTTTCCCCCAGTTCTCACGGCCCTGGTCAAGACAGACGCTTTCCTCCTAGGGTGGGGGGGGGGCATTTTTAGGGGAAGACTGTCCATGGGACGTGGTCCCATTCGCAGACCAAACTGCACATAAATGTTCTGGAGATGAGAGCAGTCCTCCTATCATTGTAAGATTTTCAGGACTGCTTCCCTGCTGGCACGATGATAGTTCACACGGACAACATGGCTGTTGTGTGGTACATAAACAAGCAAGGGGGGGCACACCTTCTTATCTGCTCTTTTGCGAGGCCATGAGGGTTTGGAAATGGGTGATGTCTTTGGGGTGCTTTCTCATTGCAATGCACATTCCCAGAGCATCCAACATGTTGGCAGACCAAATGAGCAAGGCTATTCTGACCCCTCACAAGTGGTCCCTGAATCTGGTAGTGACTAAGGAGATTTCCCGTTGGTGGGGCCAACCAAGCTGCGATCTGTTTGCATCCCCTTTCAATTACAAATGCAGCAGTTACTTTGCCTTGATCCCCCCCCCCCCCCACAGGGGGAGTCCCCAGGGACGCACTTAATCATGCTTGGCCTGTGGGTTGTCTTTATGCTTTTCCTCCGTTACCCTTAATTTTCAGAGTTTTTCAGAAAGCCAGACCCTTCAGGAGACATTTGATCCTCATTGCCCCCTTCTGGCCTTGACAGGTGTGGTTCCCCCTTTTATGGTCTCATCTAAAACACCTACCTTGGGTACTTGATCCCATTCCGGATCTAATCTCCCTTCCGTTACTTCTACCGCTTCCAAATCTGCAGACCCTCCGTCTGACAGTGTGGTTTGTCCACGTCCAGTGATTTTTACTAAGTCCAGGCTAGCGTCACCAGTGAAGGACATTATCCTTGCTTCCCAGAAGTCTCCAACGAAGAAAGTTTACAGGAGTAAGTGGAAGAGATTCTCAATCTGGGCAAAAGATAAGAATCCTGACCCATTTTCAGCTCCCATTTCTGAGATTCTCCTTTTCTTGGCCTCTCTTTTTAAGGAGGGTGCCAGTTTCTCTACAATAAAGTTCAATTGGCAGCAATTTCCTATTTACATATCAACAACGATCCTACCTTTTCAACTGATGTTGTTAATCTTCATTCCATTCATCACTGATGAGTTCATTTCCGAGCCTTAGGAACAGAGTGGGCTTTAATACCAAAGCTCGCTCCAGCCAAAAACTCTCGAGCTAAGATTTTGCCATTAATCCCCTTCTCCCTGTTAACTCAGATCTCGTTTTCCAGGTTGCCATAAACCACGTTCAAGCCAGCTCTCTGCTAAGTCTGTTATATTTTTGGTATGTTCAGATTTCTTGACAGTACTCTTATTCCTAAAGAGTTGATTTGTTTCTTCATTGTGTGTTATCTCTTTATCTATGTATTGGTAAGTTCTTCTTCCCCTTTTTCCTGTCGATTACCTGCAGGTAATTTTTGTACCATCGCTGGTACTCTCTCTTTTCTACCCATTGTGTTATTTCTCCTTTACCATTGTTGGTATTTTTCCTTTTTCTCTATCTCTAGCTAGCTGTAGTGTGCAGAGTTGTTTTTTCTCATCATATTTTGTTGATTTTGTTGGTGTTAACATGTCTCATAAAAAGGGCACTTCAGGGTTCAAGCAATGCCTGACATGTGGGAGAAAAAATGCCTAACAGTGATCTCCTTGATGACTGTGTTTGTTTGGGTGTGCCTCACCTCTCGGTACAACCCCCTTGCTCCTTCTGTGGGGAGTTAGTTCTCATACCATGAATGAATGTAAAAAATTGATTTTAAAGGGGCTTCTCAAGTCACCCTTCTCAGAGGCACTCTCCTTGCTGGAGGGTTCATCCCCCTCAAAGAAAGAGGAAAAAGAGGCCCCACTCCTTTCCCTCCTCACCCTCTGGTGAGAGGGAAAGACCGCCAAAATCGAAGATACCTAAACTTTCTGCACCAGGACAGTAGTCTTTGCCTACGGTACTGTCTATTGCTCTAGTGTAGACGCCGACTCCTTTGGCACTGACATCTATGGCACCGAATGTGACCGATACAAAAATATTGACCTCGACACCGATTACGACTCTGATCCCTTCCAGGGCTCCGATAACTCTTTCCGACACTGCTACTCCCCTTGTCTCAAAAATGGAGACGGTGGTGCCTTTAGACATACAAGCTCGCACCTGATACTCCCCGTTTGCGGACCCCTTCTTGGGACAAGTTTTACAGTCCCTTCTTAGACCGTTTAGAGTCTCCCTCAGGGATATCTAGTAGATCCACCAGGAGCCTCTCCGAACCCGATGTGGTGCACCTTGTGGACCAGCTGCTCACAGCCAGGGGGATTCCTTCTGACTCTTAAACCCCAGTCCCTTCTAGGACTTGGGTTTTCTGCTTCACGGACTCCATCTTACTCTCCTCCTTCATCCTCCTTGCATGTTCTGAACCCTTGGCACAATACCTCTCTCAGCACCCTCTGCTTCGGTGCCAATAGTGGACCTCACTTCAGCCCCGGAGTTGACCCTTTGGCCTTCTGTTCCATTGGAACAGAGTCTCCCTCAGGCCCAGGATTGGGCTGCAGTTTCCTCGGTTCTGAACTTGGCACCGACTTTTTCTACAGTGCCATCCATGGCTCTGGGAACCCTGTCTGTACCTATCCAGCTTGAGGCTTCACTCCTGGAAGTGGGCTTAATGGAGTGGAGTGTGACCCCGGTTCTGGGCTCCCATCCCTCTTCGGGCGGTCCTGCTTTCCAGAAGATGGAGAGGGCTCTTGTCTCCATGAGCAAGCTTTCAGCATCGGAATCCCCATGTCCTTCCCTGTGCTGCAGCTCTCACAGGCCAGCATCCCATATCAAGCACGAGAGCCGCAGGAGACCCTATTGCAGGGTGCCCCTCCTTCTGGGTCCTCCCCAGAGTCTCCCACTGAGGGGGTTCCTAGGAAGAAACATGCAAGAGGAAGCACGTGGACTCCCCTGAGGAGTCCCTCAACAAGGATACGGATTACCATGAAGTGGAAGGGACCCTATGATCACCCCCTGATGATGTCTCCTTCGGAGGCATCCTGGCGATCATGAGACAGAGGGGTGATTGGAAGCCCAAAAACTCTTCCTCAGAGGAATCCGGTTTCCTGCAGGCCTTTCATGCTTGACCATCTATCTCCTGGATGACCCCACCTGAACACGAGTTAGTTCAGCTTGTGGTGCAGCGCCTGGAAGAACCCTGACACTGTTAAAGCAATCCCCAAGAGACCAGACAAGATTCTCTCCTCCTGAAGAACTTCCTCATAGATCCAAGGGTTTACCGGTAGATGCTATGGTGGTGGCAGCAGCCACCAAGAAAGAGCTTGCTGAGGAGGGCCATACTGTTCATCCGCCTAACAGGGAGTCCCGAGAATTTTTGCTTCATCGATCTTTGCTGTTCGGTCTTTGATCTACCTGGCACATTTCACTAGACTCGAGAGACCTCATCTCTGAACTCTGTGATACTCTATCAGGAAAGGTGTCTGACGAGGTTTATGACAAGGTAACCTCACAGCTAGTGACCCAGGAATCTATTTCTAATTTGTCCATGAGGTTGATTACACATGCAACCAAAGCGGGACGGTTAGAGCTGCAGGTTCAGGCATAATTGAGACGTCACGCTTGAATGCACCTGTGTGACTTCGCGGATCCTTTTAAGTCTTTCTTCCTTAATGCTCCAGTGGAAGTGTCTTCCTTGTTTGGCCCCAAACTGAAGGACATGTTGGCCAGGTGTGAGCAGGATGGCAAGACCCTGTCTGCGGTTGGTGTACATTTCTCCACTCCTTAGCTTCCCTTTCCCAGGAGTCTAAGTTGTGGGAAATTGTAGCGCAAGAAGGGTTCTTTTCGTGACGCACATGACGGGTTTACCCCAGAGGCAGAGGGGGGGGGGACTCTTCAGGAAGATGCCCCTACAGAGGCAGAGGGGGGTCTGCATAATCAGGGTTTCAGGAATTCCTTCTCTGGACAGCCCTATCAGTGCTCCTGAAGAGTGGCCCGATTGCTTTCCTTAGGAAGCAGTCGGGGGACATCTTTCTCTGCACCCCACTGCCTGGCTATTTATTACCACCAACTCTTGGGTAGGGAAGATAATATCCAGAGGTTACCAGATCCCCTTCGTCTCCTACCCAAAACCTCCAAAGTGAATCCCACATGTCCCACCCAGTCTAAGGGAAGAGGCAGCTCTTCAAATAGAACAGCTGTACTTAAAAAGAGTCATCCAGAAAGTCCCACCATACCAGGTAGGATCCGGATTTTACTCAAGGTTCTTCTTGGTGCCAAAAAAGACGGGGGACAGGAGGCCAGTTTTGGACCTCACTGTTTACATAAATTCATCAGCCAGAAAAAATTCTGAATGGTCATGGTTCAGTCCATTCTCCCGTTTCTGGAGGAAGGTAATTGGATGTGCTCGATAGACCTTCGAGATGCGTATTATCACATGAAAATGGACAAATGCTCCAGAAGGTTCCTTTGCTTCTGGCTGGGAGCCAATCATTACCAATTCCGTGCCCTGCCCTTTGGACTCTGTACGGCCCTCAGAGTGTTCACCAAATGCATGGCAGCAGTGACAGCTCACTTGAGACTGTAAGGATTCCGGGTGTTTCCATATCTGGGTGATAGGCTCATCACTGCCCCCACCAAGCATCTACTGGTAACAGCCTTGCATTACACCCTCTCTCTGGCGCATCACCTGGGAATATCCATAAACTGGGAAAAGTCCAATCTAACTCCACCCAGACCCTGGAGTTTATAGGGGTAATGTTCAATACCTGCCCTTACTTGATTTCTCTCCCAGATCACAGGCTTCAGAGACTAAGGATACAGCTCCGAGTGATACTCTGCCACAGATTGGTCCCAGCTCGACAGGTTCTGCAGTTGTTATGGTCAATGGCAGCATCTATATCTATAGTCCCCCTAGCAAGATATCACATGAGACTTCTACAGTGGCTTCTGTTGACCCAGTGGTACCCGAACCGTCAACTGTTGTCTTACCAGATTCATATTACAGATCGGTGCAAACTGGATCTTTCTTGGTGGATGAAGCCAGCCACATCCCTTTGGAGCTGGCCTTTCTATCCCTCTCAGCCCAGCGCCATTGTGACCACAGATACTTCTCTGATAGGTTGGGGTGGCCATTATCAGGGAATGACTGTCCAAGGGACATGGTCCGATCTAGAGGCCACTCTGCACATAAATGTTCTGGAATTGAGGGCAGTGTTTTTAGCCTTGCAAGCATTTCAGACTGCCCTTCTTTTGGGAAAGGTTGCTGTCCAATCGGACACGTCAGTACTTTGGTACATTAACAAACAAAGGGAACCAAGTCCTATCCCCTATGTTGAGAAGCCATGAGAGTGTGGCAATGGGCGATAGCTTCCAACCGCTTTCTGATAGCAATGCACATCCCGGGTTTTTCCAACGTGATCACAGACAAGTTGAGCAGGTGCGGTCTTCTGCCTCACAAGTGGTCCCTCAACCCCAAATTAGGGGTGAAGATCTTCAGCCATAGGGGCCGGCCTTGCTGCAACCTATTTGCCTCCCTGTCCAACCACAAGTGCAGCAACTACACCATAATTCCCGCGCAGGGGGAGCCCTTGAGGGACGCACACTTATCCACGATTGGCCGACAGGACTTCTGTATGCTTATTCTCCCATTCCTATGATTCCTCTAGTTCTGAAGAAAGCCCTCTGGTTGAAAAGCAAAATGATCCTCATAGCCCTGTTTTGGCATTGAAAGGTGTGGTTCCCCTTTCTCTGGCCTCATCTTCTTTGCAGTCCGTGAATCTTGGATCCAGATCTGATATCTTATCCTCAAGGGCTGAGCCACCCGAACCTTTTCAGCCTCAAGCTCACAGCTTGGCTTATCCACTTCAAATGATTGCCAGGCATGGTAATCTTTCCTCTCCAATACATATTATTCTGGCTTCGCATAAACCATTCACCAGAAAACGTTATGCTGATAAACGGAAATGATTTGCAATTTGGTCTAGACAAAGAGAATTGGATCCTTTTTCTGCACCCATCTCTGCAGTACTCCAGTATCTATTCCAAATTTTTTGAGGCGGGTGCCGCAGCTTCAACTATTCATGTTCATTTAGCTGCCATTTCAAATTTTCATAATGGTTTCGGGGATTCCTCTTCAATTTCTCGTCTGAGCAAAACCTTTTTGAAAGGAATCTATAATTCGAGACTTCCACTTAAGCAGCCCACTGAAGCCTGGAGTCTCACACTTATCTTGCGGTCCTTGACACGGTCTCCCTTTGAGTCGGCAGCCATGTGTGACATCAAGTTTCTCTCCTGGAAATACCTTTTTCTGATGGCTATTACTTAGCAAGACGCATTTCCGAGCTCCAAGCTTTCTATATCAAGCATCCTTATCTGATTTTTCATGAGGACAGAGCATCACTTCGGGCCAGTCCTTCCTTCCTGCCCAAAGTCATTTCCAAGTTCTCCATTAATCAGACTATTGATTTGCCTGTGTTCTTCCCTAATTTTTCCAGCAAGGGAGAGTATTGTTTACATTTATTGGATGTTCACAGACAATTGAGGTTTTATCTACACAGAACAAGAGCAGTCAGGAAATCTGACCAATTATTTGTCTTTTTCTGATCCAAAAATGGGAAAGTCAGTCTCTAAAGTGACTCTATCCGAATGGCTCAGAGACTGTATAACCTTCATTTATAACCTAGAAAGGAAATCTGTCCCGCCAAACATCAGGACTTACTCCATCAGATCAATGGCACCTTCTGTGGCGTTCCACTCCAGTGCTTCAATGGACAACATCTGTGCAGCAGCAACTACGTGGGCTTCCACCTATACCTTTATTACTCATTACAAACTGGATCTGTTCTCCAGGGGAAGGGCTCCCTTTGGTTCAGTGGTGCTCAGGAATGTTATTCCTTAGGGCCACCCATGGATATAAGGTAGCTGGGGACTGTCCCATCAGTGATGAATGGAATGAAGACTAACAACATCAGATAAAGAAGTTATATCTTACCATAAAGTTCCATCTGTGTTGTTGATCTTCATCCATTCATCACGTCCCACCCTCCTTCCCCCTCCTAGAGGCTCCTGGGGGATCTTTGGGTCCATTTCCTGGGCTTAGGTTTTTGCTCAGAGGCAGCCTCTGCTTTACTTGCTAGGGCAAACTCAATCCGAGGTAACAAGGAGAAGGGGATTATGGGTAAAATCTTAGCATCAGAGTTTTGGGCTGGCGCAAGCTTTAGTATTAGGCTGACTCAGTTCCGAGGGCTCGGAACCGAACCCATCAGTGCTGAATGGATGAAGATCAACAACACAGATGGAACGTTATGGTAAGACGCAACGTCTTTTTCTTGGCTCTGCAAACCTTTTTGAAAGGTGTGTTTTTGTTACCCCCCCATCAAAGACCCTTCTCCCCCATGGGATCTTTCTTTGGTGCTGCAATCTTTAACTAAGCCCCCCTTCGAGCCTGCTGCATCCTGTAGTCTTAAATTTCTATCCTGGAAAACTGCCCTATTAGTGGCTGTTATTCAGCTAAAAGAGTATCAGAGTTGCAGGCTATTACTATTATGGCTCCTTATTTAATATTTCATAAAGACAGAGTGGCTTTGAAGCCAGTCCCTCCTTTTATGGCCAAGGTTGCTTCCGAAGCCAATCTCAACCGATCAATCCAACTACCAATGTTCTTCCCTAACTATTCCAATAAGGGAGAGCAAGTTCTACATACATTAGATGGTCATTGTCAGCTTCATTTCTACCTACATAGAATTAAATCCGTTCAACTTTCATACCAGTTATTTGTGGCCTTCTCGCCTAACAGAAAGGGCCAAGCGGTGTCAGATTACTGTTTCCCATTGGATTTCTCAGTGCGTTTCTTTCATGTACTCCTCCTGTGGTTCTCCCTTGCCTGGACCAGTTAAGGCTCATTCAAAAGAGTGGTCGCCATGTCTGCTGCATTCGTAGCCTGCCAATCTTTGGATGACATTTGTGCAGCAGAAACTTGGTCTTCACCTCATACTTTATCTCTCATTACAAACTTGATCTGATTTCTGGAGGAAAGGCTTCTTTTGGCTCCACAGTTCTTTGGCATTTCTTTCGTTGAGGCCACCCAGGGTTTTGGGTAGCTGGGAACTTGGACCCTGACATGATAAATGGTGACTGGGGTAACATCAGATTAATAGTTATGTACTCACCATAACTTGGTATCTGTGTTATCCAGTCACCATTCATCACAGTCCCACCCTCCGGCCCCCTTCCTGAAGGATTAGCAGGATGTTAGTGGCAAGCTTTTCTGTCTGTCTTCCTTCTCCAGTGCAAATTCGATTTGAGGGGTTAGAGGACAGCAGAGCATTATGGGAGGGGAGGAGCTAAGCTGTTGTCTAAAAGTATGCCGGCTCGGATCCAAGATCCTGAAGTGATGAGTTGTGACTATAGATAACACTGATACCAAGTTATGTTGAGTACATAACTATTATTCTATTATATTCTATTACATAGGCTGTCCCTATTAGGTTTCAAGCAGTTTACCGTCTCTTGGTTCCATAACTACCAGTTAGACACCATGCAGTTAAATTACTCAATGAATACTTCTCCATTACCTTGCCTATCTCCTTTGGAGTACCATAGGGCTCTGTACTAGTCTTATACAGTTCAATACTTTCATAAATGACCTGTACAAAGCATCCAAAGAAGCCACCGTCATTCAGTGTGCAAATAATGCCACACTTCTCTGCACAGCCAAAATCTTACATGAACCCTTATTACTCTTTAATCTGTAAGAAACACAAAAAATTAAAATGGAAAAACATACTGATGTTTGTCATTCTTGCTGGCATGAGCAGCCACCACTGCATGTTTTATGAATAGGCAAACTGGCTGCCAGTTACTTGTAGAACTCTTGTCTAATGAACACACTTTCATTTTTAAAAATGCTTTTCCATATCACTCTTGCAGTATTCCTTACTAAAGGGATCCCCTGCCAAGGGGGTAGCCCCATGTCCGGCCATCTATACCAAAGCCTTAAGTTTCAAGGACATAGTACGACACACATGCTCCCCACTCGCAACACAAGGCATAAAAGGCGATATACAGAAATGTATACCTCAGAACTTTTTTGCCATCAGTCCGAACACCATCTTCGATCATCTGTCTAAACACACTCTTGTCTGCTGGTTACCATCCCATTTCAGATAAGTGCCTCATTTGAGGTTTTCTTTTTATCTTGACTTTTTTCTTTTTGTTGCAAGGTTACATGTCATTCATAAAGGGAAAATGTCAGTGTGGGAGCCATAGTCCCCATAAGGACTGTCACCAGCAGTGTCTGTTTTGTTTGGGTGCTTTCTCAACCATACGTTATGCCTGATTTGTCAAGAGGTTGCCCCCAAGACTCTTCGTAGTTGTCTGTTCTTGTCTATCTACTTAGAGAACGAGCATCTTAAGTTGTTGGCTCAGGGTGCAATGGTGGAATCATCCCAGCCCGAGGGTCAGCCATCTGCTAAGAAGAAGAACAACAAAAAAGTTAGGTTGGATTTGGCTGCTTTACTGCCTTCCCTGCATGTCTTTTTTGTGGCTGGTTAAAGCAGAGGATCATCCAATTATTCTATTAGATTAACTACCAGGCTCATATGACCAGGTATGTTTTAGCTCTACTCTCTCAGGCTTGTCAGCTTAAATCTGACCTTCCTGATTCTGAGGAGAAAGCTTCGGTTCGGCCCTTTCAATGTTGGGCTGCTCTTCTCCAAGTGGCCTGCCATTCTATTAAATGTAGCCGTGATAGAGCAAATGCTTTTTGTAGAGCTGCTGCCTTTGGTTCTGTGTTTCGACGTTATTCTTGGCTTCGCCTTCAACCTTTTCCTGATGATATTAAGGCTAAATTGCTGGATGCTGCTCTTGACTATAAAAATTTCTTTGGTTCTGCAGCTGCTGAACTTTTTTAAGTCCCTGCAAGAGAAGGATAAGGCCTTGCAGGAATTGAAACATATTTTTGTTTCCCCTGTTCCCAAGTTACAGAGGAATTATCCTTCCAAGCTTGCCTTTGTATGTAGACCATCTCACCCTCCTCCCAAAGGTAAAAAGGATTCTAGAAGGCCTCCTCTTACTAAGTCTACTCAGACTCCTACTACTCAGAAGCCTCCTTTTACAGATAAGCCTGGTTCCATCTGACTACTTTCTTCCCTCCCTCCTAAGTCAGGTTCCTTTATCTGTTTGTCTTTCCCTGTCTCTTCATAATTGGTTAAGGATCACTCAGAATTATTGGGTTCTGTCCATCGTTCATCAGGGGTGTTTCTTGGTGTGGAAATCTTTTCCTCCTTTTTTGGGCATTCCTCGACCTTCTTAGGAACAGCTGACCTTTTTTCCAGACTTAGTTCAGAGCCTTTTGTCTCAAGGCACCATTCTGGCAGTTTCTGCTTCTCAAAGGAGAAGGGGTTTTATTCCAGAATGTTTCCAGTTCACAGGAAAGAAGGCACCTGGAGGCCCATTCTAGATCTTTTTCAGTTACACATTTACGAAGGTTGATTCCTTTCGAGTGCTCTCTTCAGACCCCGTTTCCTCTGATACGTCAGCTTTTACTAGTCTATCTGGATCTCTGATTCTTTCTTGCATTTTTAGTTCTCTTTGCCCTTTGGCCTCTCTACTCCCCAAAGATCTTCACCAAATGCTTTGCTCATCTGATTACCTTTAGTAGGATGAGGAAGATACAAATCTTTCCTTAGCTGGATGACCTGCTCATTCAGGCTTCTTCTCCAGAGACTCTGCTTCAGCACCTCCATTATACTATTGGCCTCTTGCAAAAATGCCTAGGGTTACAGTAAATTTCCAGAAATCCTTCCTGACTCCTCTGTAGGATCATGTTTTTCTTGGGTACAGACTCCATACCATTCCTATGGTGGCATCCCTGCCGCCTCTTAAGGCTCTAACTCTAATTGTCTTTTTTCAATCCCTTCTTTCTCAGGTTTTAGTTATAGCCATGGAGTTTCTAAGGGTTCTGGGGTACATAGCTCCCACAGCTCCATGTGAGAAAGCTACAATGGTTCCTAAAGTCAGAATGGCTTCAACAGTCTCATTCTTTCAACTTTCTAGATCCTCTTCTTCAGTGCCTCAAGTTAGAGCTTCAGTGGTGGATTTATCAACTGTCTCTCAACTCAAGGCTTGCTTTTCGTCTGCCAATCCCCTCTCAGGAACTTTCTTCAAATGCCTCAGATGTGGGGAGAAGAGCTTCTTTCAGCCCTTTAAAGGTTCGGGGCCTTTGGTTCTTTTGTTGGGGGGTGGACCATATCAACATCAGTGATGAGAGTTTTCCTCCTTGCTCTTCAGGCTTTTTATACACTGTTCCTTTCAGGGCCTCTCAAAATCTTTACACACAATACACAGTGATGTCGTACATCAACAAACAAGGGGGACATGGTCTTACCTTCCGTACAGACTAGCTCTTCAGGCTGTTTATATGTTCTTCAGAACAGAACTTCATGGCAGATTCTGAGCAGGTCCATAAGAGTCATGAGTAGATGCTTCACGGAAATGTGTTTCTGAAGATTGTCCACCAGTGGGGTACTCCTCAGGTAGATCTTTTTTGCCTTTTCTCTTAACAGACAGCTTACTCTCTCTTGCACCAGAGTCCCAAGATCTCTGGCATGGAAGGTGGATGCCCTCTCCTTTTCTTGGAAGAGGATGTTTATCTATACCTTTCCTACCCCTTCCTCTCATAAAGAGGATCCTGTTCAAAATAGAAAATGACTCTCCCAAAATCTTGCTGGTGACTCCCTTATGTCCCAGACAGCATTTGTTCCCTCCTCTTCTGCACCTAGCCAAGGGCAGTCACCACAGGATTGGGAGGTTGTCATAATGGTTAAGGTGTTTACCTTACAGACACAAGGTGCAGGGTTTGATACTCACATGTGGTAACTGGCTAGGCTTAAAATGGCCCACAAGGGCAGTTAGTTTAGTACTAATCTATGAACCTATGAACCTCACAGGGTGGACTGACTTGCACAAGACAAGGGGTCTCTTATCCATCCTCACTTGTCCACTCTTCAACTGACACTGTGGGTGATAGGGTTTTGATCCATTTTAGGCATCTTTTTTTCCCCCCGAGGACGTGCTTCAGGTTCTGCAGGAGGCCAGGAAACTCACTACCAGAAAATCTTACTTATCCAAATTGAAGATATTTTCTGTCAGGTGTATTGCTCGTAACCAGGATCTACTTTATGTGAAAGTTCCTTTGGTTCTCTGTGTGGATTGCTCCATGCTGGGTTAGCATACTTTTCAGTTAAAGGACACCTTTCAGCTATTTCAGATTGTCTGCCTTTGACTCCTTTGGCTTCTAGGTTTGCGATCAAACAATTTCTTAAAGGCGTCTTCATAGTAAGCCTCCCAGGAAGCTTGTTCCTACTTCCTGAAACCTTAATTTCGTTCTTGAAAAATTGAGACTGGCTACTTTTGAGCCTGTAGCTTCAGCTTCCTTGTACCATTGTACATGGGAGACTACTGTTTTTTTAGCACTTCAGGTAAAAGGGTGTCTAAGCTTCAGGCCCTTATGGCTGTCCCTCCTTTTTTAGTTTTTCACAGGGGCAAGGTGTCTCTTCGGGGTTCCTATTGGAACATCGAATTTTCAATTCTTCGAATCACTAAAGGTCAACCTTTAATGATCGAACAATTGAAAATTCGAACCCTTCAAACTAAACATTAAAAAAGAAAAAGTAAAGGGTGTTGGCAGGGGGACAAGCCCCCCCTGCACCCCCCACACCCCCGCTACTTAAATATACCAACTTCGAGATTGCGTTATAGTGTAAGAAAGGGAAATCTTCCCTTTTCGCACCGTAGTACATAAAAGTGCAATCTCGGAGTTGGTATATTTAAGTAGTGGGGGGTGCCGGGGGCTTGCCCCCCTGCTTTAACCCATCAGGGTACGTTTCCTATATTTTATTTTTTTAATTTTGAAGTTACGGAACTTCGATCATATGGTATTCGAAGTTCCATAACTTCGATTTTGTAATAGGTAACAGTCGCTTCGTACTAATCCTCCTTTTATGACCAAGTTGGTTAATGAATTGTCTTTTAATCAGTCTATTAATTTGCCCACTTTTTTCCCCTTTGCAGTCTGCCAGTGAGAAGATTCTTTAAACCTTAGATTTACATAGCTCAGATTTGGATAAGATTAAGGCTGTTTGCAAGTCCGAGCAACTTTTTTTCCTTTCATCCTAGATCTCTAGGTTTGGCTGTTTCTAAGCAAACCATTTCTTGGATTTATAAACCCATTTCCTTTTGTTACTTCTTTCATGGGAAACGTCTTCCTGCTTCTGTAAAGGCTCATTCTACCAGGCTGTGGCTTTCTCTGATGTTTTTTTCAAGTGATTGGATGCCAATTCCACCCTTGAGGCTGCTACTTGGACTTCTGTCCATACTTTTCCTACACATTTATTTATTATTTATTTTACATTTGTTAACCGGGCTAGTCTAACTGGATACATGTCCATTTTCAGTAGAGGCCCAGGGAGAAAAGCTCCAAGACAGATACAAAATGCAGGGAGATAAGCACCAAGACAGATACAAAATACAATATAGAAAGTTGCAACAGTCCAATGTTAAACAGCCATTGGTAATACAAAGTACAGTACCCATCATGGGCATAGCACAAACAGTAATAGGTAATATACAAGAGATGTTACTATATACATATATTTAAATTGTCACGACATGGTCTTTTGGTTTTTTAAGGATAAGTCTATAAAGGTGAAAAGAATTCATTAGTGTAAAGGAAGAAAGTTAGTCAGGGTTAGTACAGAGGCATAACCAATGAGTATTGTGGAATAGTTTTAGTTTCTGTTTAAAAAGAGTTAATGAAGACAGACATACGAGTTCATTGCAAGCTGGATATAGTTTCCAGGACAAGAGCTGTATTTGCCAGGGCTATCCTGCATGGCTTTCTTGAGGGCTCTGCTGGGGCTTCGTCCTCCCAAGATTTCTCTTGAGCTTTTGTACTCTCCCTTTAGTAAGGAATACTACAGCAGTGATATGGAAGGACTTGGTACAGTTGTGTACAATCTTACCATAACAGTAGATGTCCTTCCCTTCACTGTTGCAATATTCGCTCCCTCCCTCTTCCACCCCCTTTATCTCTACTCCTTTTCTTTTTTTCCTTTTGGATGCATATATTTCTCATTTTTTCCTTGGACTGTTTTTCCTCCTGGGGCTGTTTCTGAGGTATATATGTCCATAGGTCATCTTTATGCTTTACCCCGTGAGTAGAGAGCATACACGTGACATGCAGTGTCCTTGAACCCTAACTTTTTGGTATACTGGCCAGACAGTGGGGCTGCCCTTGGTTAGGGGATCCCTTTAATAAGGAATACTGCAACAGTGAAGGGAAGGACATCTACTGTTATGGTAAGATTTTTACATGACTGTACTTTCTTACTCAAACTTACTGCCCTCCCCTTAAAGATGACTACATATCAGAAGTTAATGCTGCTCCTGTAGGAGCAGCCAAGAAAGCACTACTACTTTGGTCAGACCCAAATTCAGTTGCAAAAAAAAAAAAGCATTCCAGAATGGGACCAGCTGTACTGAATCAGCTGCCAAAAAAAAAATTGAAACACTTCATACCTTCAAAAAGAGCCCTAAACTTCACTTACAAAATGAATCAAAGTGCAACAACTTTTGTAACCCTGGATATTTATCAGCTTAATGGTACATTCATGCTAATCAGTGCATATTTAACTTGCTATGCCTCATCTTGTTTTATAATTCACATAATCATTATTGTATTAATTTAAAATGATGCTTTATATAGAATTGTGTGAATTTCATGTCATTCACACTGTACACTTATACATGGGTCATGGCTGAAAAGGGTCAGTAGACCAGCTGTAACAAAAAAAATACTGCTTTTCCTCCATTGAGTCCAGCTGAAATAAATCCCACTTCCTCTTAAATGTTGCTCATATTTCAACCAACATAACTGCCATTTAGTTAGTCCCCCACACCAGATTATTAGGTGTCTCAGTTGAGGAGTATTAAACTTAGATCTCCGTAGCCAGCAAGCTGTCAGGGGGAAAAAAAAAAAAAAACTTGGTATGCTATATCAAAGCAAATACTAAAGAAAAATGCCAAGAAAACAGCAGCATTGTCATTGCTCATAGTCTCAGTCATGTATGTAGCTTCCGTTTTCACTAATCTTCAGCATTAGCTCCAAACAAAGCTAGATCAATGCTACAAGGTTTGAAATCACCTTAAGGACAGTCTCACCATTGGTTAGCCCTAAAACAACTTCACTGGCTTGAACTACCAAGTTATCTCACTACTGCCCAACCACTATATAACGTCTTTTACAAACCTCAAAACTGTCAAGTCCTATCAAACCAAGTGAAACAGTACTCCTCTACAAGACCCCTATGCTCAGTTGACAAACTTCCACTCACCACTTAAAAAAAACTCTTCACATCTTCCATCCACTATATTTAAGTAAAAATTCCTGCACATTATCTATTTCTTCACAGTGCAACTTATTTTTAAAACTACTGGGCACAGAGTTTTCTCTCTCAAATTATTTATTATCTTGAATCACCACCTATCTGTCTTTACAACTTATTTTTTAAAGCACAGTGCAGAACTCATTTCTTTTTCAGATTTTCTATTCTTGCATCTAGTTTGACATCACTTTTGATTATACACTACATTAGTTAGCCATCTCTTTTAGAAGCGTATAATTTCTAGCTTTATACTGATTTTCTACTTGTAGCAGACCACTCTAAATATGAAACCAAGTTCCAAACCAGTAAAATATAATTGAAGGAGCCACACCAGGATACACTGAGGTACATTTTATTGAGCGGTTTCATTTTTCAGTGAAAACTTAATCAGAATAAAATGCAAAAACACACTGACCCAACTTGTATCCCTCCACTCAATTTAATAATCAAGTAATTACTTACAACAATCATCGCTTAAGGGTACATGCCCCTTAAAAATACAAATTTATCTACAAGCAACTTAATAACAATGAAATCATGCCCTTCCATGTGTATACAGGTATACAAATAATCAACAAATATAATAAACCAATGTAACTCAACTAAGATAACATACATTGCATAAAACATTCGAATTACATAAAACTTTCAGCTTTGAGTCTTAAGACAGAACTTATAGATATAGTACTATTCAAACCTGGTTGTTCCGTGGCATTCGATCTAATTTGCCATATTAATTCTCTTAGTACTTTGGGACAAAATAGACATCAGGAATGACAATTGTGTTGAACCTGTTTATAACCATTTTAACAGCAGTAATGTTATGGATGATGACACTGAATTTATACCTGACCCTTTAGAAGAGCCCCTTCTGGGGAGGTCCGAGCGGCTAAGGAATCAGAGAGGGGTAGTGAGTCATTACAGTTACAACTACAGGGGGGAAAATGTATTAAATGTATTAAACCTGGAACAAAGTGGTATCAATGAGCCTTCCTATAATACACTAAGTAATGCATGTGGTGGCTTTAGTATTTATAATTATAGTGACTGTTTTTGATAGGATTGCTGATGTTTTTGACAAAGGTCTATCCTTCATTCCCAGTAAAGATGCATTGTTTGATGATGTTTTAATAAATTTAAAACTATACACTAGGAAGTTAAATTTTCAGTTTTACTTTAAAGGAATGACCCTTAGTTCCACTGAGAATAAATTGTGTAAAAAAAAACTAGTCTTTTCAACCCCCCTTTACATCCCATAGTGCAGACCTTTGAAAAAATGTGTGAAATTGATATACAAAACTTTTTAAGACTAAAGGTTTGTATTTAATGGAGGGGAACAACATGGATAGGGAAGAAATGAAATTGGTACGTGACATCTGTGATAAGGCAATAAGAGTCATGAAGCCGGATAAAGGGGGTGGGCTAGCAATTATGAACACCAACATATATATTGACAAAATGTTTGGTATATTATACAGAGACACCTATTGTGAGATCAGCCTGAATGAAAAAAAAACATTTTATACAGGAAGATTGATATGTTAGACGAACTAGTATTGAATTGACAAACAAGTCTTGAGGAACATCAGTTTATGGAACTAAAATGTCCAAAAACATCCACAATCTTTGGTATACCAAAGATGCACAAAGATTTGGCTGACCCCCCCCCCCCCAGACCGATAGTTGACGCAAAGGCATCCAAAACTTATTTTATAGCCAAATTCATAGATACACAGTTAAAATCTGTACTTAAGGAATGTCCGTGGATTATTAAAGATTCTTGGGATTTTCTTTGTAAAATTAATAGCAATATGTATGATGATGGACTCCTTTTTGTCACCATAGATGTTAGGGACTTATTTTCTGTAATCCCCCATGACCTAGGTATCAAATGGTTTTGCTTTTATCTCTGTCAACATACACAAATCAGGCATGAATGTATTCTAACTATCAGAACCGTAATGGAATTGGTTCTTGATACCAATATTATTGTATTTGAAGAACAGCTTTTTAAACAATGCAAGGGAGTAGCAACGGGGGCCACTTGTGCTCCCATTTTTGCTAACATTGCCTTAGATTTTTGGGAATTGGAATTTGTCTTTAACAGCACTTTTGTAAAAAAATTGTAAGTACTATGGGCATTATTTGGACGACATAATTATTCTATGGAATGGTGACGAAGAGGAAATGAGAAGGTTCCTGGGGTTCATTAAGGAAAGTACTGACTTTTTAGACTTCACTCATACAGTAGGTTATGAGGCAGTAAATTATTTAGATATCACTATTAGCAAAGACAAAGATGTAAAGGGCTTTAGAACAACAATTTTTAGAAAGCCCACAAACTCTGACACACTTCTACATTTTGACAGTTTTCACCCGCTACATCATAAAAAATCATTGGTTAAAGGGCAGGGTGTTCAGCTAGCAAGGATGGTATCTGAGTGGGGTGACTTTTTACATCAAATTCATATATTGAAGGACATGCTTCTAAAAAGAGGATACCCCCCAGGTCTTTTTAGATAACATTCTACAGGAGGTGGTTGACAAGAGGCAGAGGGGTCATTTTTCACCGCTGCTTGGAAAAGGAAGTGACACACAAGAGAAAAAAAAGTCAAGGTTGGAAGTCACATGCTTAAAAAAATCAGCTATTTTCAGCTATAAGCAATTTTTAGGTATTAGTGAAATAATACATCATAACTGGAATTTATTCAGTACTAGCAAAGACTACTTGGAACTAGTAGGGACATTTCCTAAGACTGTATACAAAAAGGACATCACTTTTAAAAATATGCTACACACAAAACCAACACCGAAATGGGTGGAATGACGAAATGTGGCTTCTGCCTACAATGTAAATATATTATTGAGGACACAGAGATAGTAATACCAAATTATGGTAAGCATGTCCTCAAAAAGAAATTTTCCTGTAGTAGTAAGGCAGTAGTTTATCTTGCCTTGTGTACCAAGTGTTCAGGTTTCTATATAGGGAAGACCATCAATGCTCTTAGAAGCAGGATCTATCAACATTACTACGATATAAACAGAAAAGACATGAAAAATGCCTTAGCAGCTCATATTTTTAAAAATGAAGGACATAGTTTTAAGTTTATGGTTTTAGAGCAGGTAACATTGGGGAACAAAGGAGGTCCACGCAATGATTTTTTTTTTAGAACTAAGAGAATTAATATGGCAAATTAGATCAGATGCCATGGAACAACCAGGTTTGAATAGTACTATCTCTACAAGTTCTGTCTTAAGACTCAAAGCTGAAGGTTTTATGTAATTCGTATGTTTTATGCAATGTATGTTATCTTAGTTGAGTTATATTGGTTTATTATATTTGTTGTTTATTTGTATACCTGTATACACAGGGGAAGGGCATGATTTCATTGTTAAGTTGCTTGTAGATAAATTTGTATTTTTAAGGGGCATGTACCCTTAAGAGATGATTGTTGTAAGTAATTACTTGATTATTTGATTGAGTGGAGGAATATAAGTTGGGTCAGTGTATTTTTGCATTTTATTCTGATGAAGTTTTCACTGAAAAACGAAAGTGCTCAATAAAATTTACCTCAGTGCATCCTGGTATGGCTCTTTCAGTTATATTTTACTTTTAGCAGACTATGGTGGTTATTCTCTTCTTTAAAAAAATCATTACTTTGCTGACTGTTTATGCTTGCTTGTTTATCATTGGGACTTTTTTTTCCCTGGTCCTCCACTGAAAAGGGGCTGTTGTTGCCCAGTTGGACTTTCCCAGTAAACAAGAGCAAATAAACTTATTCACGCATGCTCATTTGTTTTCTTGTATGACTTTTCTTTTGCTGATTCATTCTTTGTTTCTTTGCTTGCTTTTAGATTTTCACAGATATCCATAATAGATGTTCATTGTGCATACAGCTGCAGTAATCACAGATGGGTTCTCTGCCGTTAGGCGGTCCCTCGGTCGGCCGAATTCCAAAGTCTTGGTCCGGCGTCGGTTGTTGTCGCTTTCTTTCCTGACGTCAGTGCGACAGGGGTATATAAGACACAGCCGACGCCATATTCTTCAGTCTTTTTTGCCGCGCGGTGCCCGAAGCAGAAGCAGTTCGCAAGTGCCGGTCGGGCAGCTCCTGAATTTACGAAAAATTGGAAACCGAAATCTTCATTAAAGCTAAGTACCCCGGTGGGGAAACTTTTCTTGCCTCAGACCGATGTCAGAAAAAGTTAACAATTGTATTTCTTGTGGGAAGCAAATACCGCATAAGGATTTCCATTCCCTCTGCATACCTTGTTTAGGCCCAGACCACGACGTCTTGGGCTGTCGCTTTTGCGCTACTTTCAATAAGCGCACTATTAAGCGTCGGGCGGAGTTCGCCCAACAGTTTTTCGGTAAAGCCTTTGATTATAAAATGTCGTCGGAGACTCCGACTACCGTTTTGTCCAAAAACCGCAAGGACAAGGACCGACACGCGAGGTCCGCGGTCCCCACCGACACCACGCCAAACCCGGCTACACGTGGTCCGGTTCTCAGCGAGACGCCTATGCAGTCCCTGACTACCGACGACACTTATTTGGCGGGGTCTTCTGTAACCGAGACCGCAGGTACCTCGGCCCATACCCAGACTACAACCACCGAAGCCACTGTGGGCGTTGAGCCTCCTAATGTGGACAGGTCCACTTCCACCCATGGTGTCTTCAGACCCTCATCTTCCTTTTCCATTAAGGCCTTTACTAAGTCCAAATCAGCCAGACATCCCAAGAGGCCTGTTGCACAGGGCCCATCTCCAGGCCCCATGCCTAAAAAGCAGATGCTTAAAATGGCTGAGGATTTAATTACTCTTATCAGGGGTTCCCAACCCCTCCAGACAAGAGACCCAGAGTGGAGGAAGATTCTCCCTCTTCTGATCAGGGCTCCATTTTTTCAGATCATTCTGATGTAGAGGAACACTCCTTCTCCCCTTTTGAAGATTCTGATGCAGAGCAGTCCATTCCTTCTGTATCTCCTCCTGAGGATTTTTCTTTTGGGGAAACCTTGCACACCTTGAGGGAACACTTCAATTGGGAAGGCCAAGACTTTTCTGATTCCAAGAAAAGACTTAGGGAATTTCTTTTGTTACATCAACACAGACCTCTGGCGATACCTCCTGTCTTGGACATACTGGATGATGTTTATTCGGAGGCTTGCCTTAATCCGGATTCCCTGCCTCCTGCCCCAGTCAAGCCTGATAGGTACTACAGAGTTCCTAACTCTCACCAATTTCTGTACAAAAGCCATAATGCTGACCGTGAAACCATTTCTCAAGGCCCCAAGGGAATGAAGGCCCCTACTGCTAAGAATCCACTACCTTCCGAAAGAGAGTCAAGATCCTTAGAAAGGTGGGGAAAAAAGGTGTATACCTCGGCCACCCTAGCCATGAGGGCCTTAAATTGTCAGTTTCATATGCTTAAATGTCAGCAGTTTCTGTTATCACAATTAAGAAATAAAATGTCTCAACCTGAACAACCAGATTTGAAGGAGTTATAGGATATGATGCATAGTGCAGAACAAGTGGGTAAACACACCTTACAATGTGGCTATGATGCCCTAGAGGCCTCAAGTAGAGCTGCTGTTACAGGATCAGTTATTTGTAGACATGCATGGCTTAGGGAACAAATCTTGCCTGATCATGTGAAAGCTAAACTTCTAGATGCTCCTTTACAAAAGGATGTGCTATTTGGTACTAATGCTGAGGAGATACTACGGAAAATGGAAGAAAAAGCCAAATCTATGCAATCAGTCAAAGCTTTTCTACAGGTTCAACCACCACGTTTTAGCAGAAATTGGCCTTCTAAAAACTGGTCCTTTCCAGCCACGGACAAGCCCCAAAGAGGTAGATACAGGCTCAAGGGGCAGAGGACAATCACAAGGATCATATAGAGGCAGGCAATGGCAAACTCCAGCACCAAGAGGTGGCGAAGACAGTGCACAACAATATAGGAAACAAACCCAATGACTTCCTCCTTTTCATGCCAAGCAAGTCTCAGCTGGCAGCACCCTTGGGAGGAAAGCTGGCATTATTTACAAGAAATTGGCATATTGTCACAACAGACAAATGGATCCTGGACATCATAGACAGAGGCTACAGATTTCATTTTCACACTCTACCAAAAATGAGAGGCATGCCAAAACTGCCACACAATCAAAGGGCAGAGGCACAACTACAAATTTCAAAGCTCATAGACATGAAGGCTATTCAAGAGGTACCTACTCACGAACAAGGCCAAGGTTTTTATTCCAGGCTATTTCTGGTACCAAGGAAAGGAACCGACTGGAGACCCATTTTGGACTTATCCATCCTAAACACATTCTTACTCATACCAAAATTCAAGATGCTCACATTACAGCAACTTCTTCCCATGTTGGGCAAGGAGTTTTGGCTGGTAACATTGGACCTCAAGGAGGCATACCTGCATGTCCCAATCAGACAAAGCTGCAGAAGATACCTCAGATTTCTTGCAAGTTCAATCCACTATCAATTCTCTGCATTGCCCTTTGGCTTATCTACTGCGCCCAGAGTATTCACAAAATGCCTGGCATCAGTAATTGCCTACTGCAGACTTCAAGGGATACAAATTTACCCTTATTTGGACGACTGCCTGATCCAAGCGGACAGCAAGCACATACTTCTGGATCATCTGGCTTATGCAACATGGTTACTGACCTCTCTGGGATACACAATCAACAAAGAGAAATCCAGGCTAACACCATCTCAGAAAATAACTTTCCTGGATGCCAACTTGGACACAAACACCCAGATGGCCTATCTTACGCCAGAAAAACAGGGGCAACTAACTCAGTACTTCAAAATACTAGCAAATTGTACCAGGCTTACTGCAAGGAAAATCCTGCAGGCTCTGGGCTTCATGGCATCTTGCATTCTTTTAATCCCATGTGCAAAGTTGCAAATGAGGAAACTTCAATGGTACCTAAAAAACCTATGGTCTCAACACAGCCACAGTTTGGAAACAATAATACCAATAATTCCATGTTTACAAAAGGAATTTCTATGGTGGGCCCAAGCATGTCAAACAAACACAGGTCTACCATTCTGCAAGCCTCAAGCAAATCAAGTCATCACAACAGATGCCTCAGATTACGCCCCTGGGGCGCACATGACAGACAGGTGCATTCCGGGCAAATGGTCCCAAAAAGAAAAGCACCTTCATATCAATCAAAAAGAAATGCTAGCAGTGATAAATGCAATTACAGCTTTCAAGGACCTCCTGCATCCAGGACAATTATTGATAAGAACAGACAACACCACAGTAATGTGGTACATAAACAAACAAGGAGGAACACATTCATACCCCCTGTGCAGACTAGCCATGACACTTTGGTGGCTCTGGAATGGCAAATCGAACTTCAAGCACAGTACTTGCCAGGTTTGGAAAACACGCTGGCAGACAATCTAAGCAGAAATATGACAGATCCACACGAATGGAAGTTGCATCCTCAAGTGTTTACAAAGATAATCCAAGCGTGGGGGAGGCCAGACATAGATCTCTTCGCCTCCCACAGGAATCATCAGTTGGAAAAGTTTTGTTCAAGGACCTTTCATCCAAAGGCCTGGAGAGTGGACGCCCTTTCATTCAGTTGGACAGCATGGACAGTTTATGCTTTCCCACCGCTGCCTCTTCTGCCCAAGTTGCTCTTGAAAGCAAGAGCAGACAGACCGATGATGATACTGATTGCTCCAGACTGGCCAAGACAACACTGGTATCCTCCCCTGAGGAGCCTAACACATACTCCTCCCTGGCCCCTACCTCTAATGCCTCTTCTGTTGACTCAGCACAGCTACAAAACTCTTCACAGCCAGCTGAAATCACTCAATCTCGCTGCATGGAAAATTCCTTAACACCTCAACAGATCCTACTCCCCGAAGAGGTGCAGGATGTCATTTTGGAGGCCAAAAGGCCATCTACTAGAAAGGCTTACTCCGCAAAATGGAAACGGTTTTGCTCTTGGAATGAGATAAAAGGCCAGGACCCTAGAAAACTGAATTTGCCTCAGGTACTACAGTATCTAGCTGAGCTGCTGAACAGTGGACTTTCATTTTCCTCCATAAAAATCCATGCCTCAGCCATTTCTGTAGAATTCAACACGAATCCACCCTTATTCTCTCACGCACTCTTAAGACAGTTCCTCAGAGGGGCTAAGAATATAAGACCACCAAGGAAACAACCAGTGCCAGCCTGGGATCTTAACTACATTTTAGAAAAATTAACATTGCCTCCCTTTGAACCAGCTGCCTCAACAGATTTGCAATATTTGTCCTGGAAAACAGCTTTCCTTCTGGCCATTACCTCAGCTCGTAGGGTTTCGGAACTACAAGCCCTCATGGCTGTGCAGCCCTTTCTCATCTTCCATCAGGACAGGGTTTCCCTTCATACCAACCCATCATTTATGCCTAAAGTGGTATCCAGGGTAGCTTTAAATCAAGCCATACACTTACCTACCTTTTACCCCAATCCTCAAAACAAAGGGGAAAGGCTGCTACACTCCTTAGACATCCATAGACAGCTACGTTACTATTTGGACAGAACAAAGCCTTTCAGGAAATCAGAACAACTTTTTGTGTCCTATGCTGTAGGAGCTCAAGGGAAGCCAGTTTCCAAACAGACAATTTCAAAATGGATAGGCCACTGCATACGGTTTTGTTACTCCTATCATGGAAAATCTGTCCCTACAGGCATCAGATCCCACTCCACCAGAGCCACAGCTACCTCTACAGCCTTCCTCAGAGGAGTTCCTACCAAAGATATTTTGGAGGCAGCCACTTGGAGTTCTGTGCATACCTTCACAAAACACTACCACCTGCCTTTATATTCCAAAACTAGAGCAGGCTTTGCCACTGCTGTGTTGCAGGGCATTCTGGCTCATCCCAGTTCCACCTAGTGCCTACTACCCTGTGCGTAGCTTTGGGATTCTACCCATCTGTGATTACTGCAGCTGTATGCACGATGAACATAGTACAGTTTTGTACCTACCATAAATGTAGATGTTCGAGTGCTAATACAGCTGCAGTACAGGTTTCCCTCCCTCCTTCCCCTCTTGGTAAAGGACTAGTGGCTAACACCTCCTCTTGCAACCTAATTTGGGGTTATCCTTCTATGGTGTATTTGCTTGCAACTACTGTTTTTTGATTACATTGCATTGCTTGAATATATACATATATATATATATACATATATATCTATATATCTATATAATTTATGTATTGCCTTCCTTCTGGGGGCACCTGACATCTGGGGCAAGAAAGACTGAAGAATATGGCGTCAGCTGTGTCTTGTATACCCCTGTCGCACTGACATCAGGAAAGAAAGCGACGACAACCGACGCCGGACCAAGACTTTGGAATTCGGCCGACCGAGGGACCGCCTGACGGCAGAGAACCCATCTGTGATTACTGCAGCTGTATTAGCACTCGAACATCTACATTTATGGTAGGTACAAAACTGTACTTTTTTCTTTCAGCTGTCTTTTTCCCCGTAGGTTTTTGTTGTATTTTATTCTTGAGTTCTGTTGTTTTACGTAATGCATTTCATCACTTTAATTTTTTTGCCTTTTGCTTTTAGAAACGTTTGTGTTTTTCTGTTATTTATGGTTCTTCTTTTTTCATCTATATGTTTTTCTCAGGTGTTCATAACTAGATCACTGTTATAGTAGCATAAAGCTATACAGGATGCATCTTGAGAAGAATTGGATGTCCAATCGGTACTTAACATTTTGTGCCTTTTTGTTCCTTCCTTATGTGGCATATGTCTTTTGAAGCATGAGAGCATGCTGGTAAAAAAGGGGATGTACAGGCATCAAAATTCAGAACTTTTTTGACATTGAAGAGTGCTGTCAGATGTCTCATCTTCACTGTAATTTTAGTTTTGGTGGTTGACTCATATTTTAGCTTTCTAGGCAAATCAATACAAGGCCTTCCTGGTATTTTAGCTTAAAGTTAAAAAAGCAAAAAAAAAAAACAAAAAAAATTTTGGTCCTGTGTCTAGCAGAAGAAAAAAGTGTTTGTGATAGACAAATCCCATACAAGGATTCCCACATGGCTTGTCTCTTCTGTTTGGGGGATTTCTGTGATGTCCATTCATATAATTTGTTTTTAGCCCTAAGAGCATTTGCTGTCGTCCAAACAGCCTTCATCTCTTGTCTCAGAAAACTGACAATTTAAAGCCCTGACTTGGTCCTCCATGACAACTGATTTTTCGTTGTCAGACACCCCCACTCCCCTTCAGGCTAAGTGGGGGGAAAAAAAACACTAGAGGCAATTTCAGAAGGAGCCTTGGCTTCCACCATGATTTCCTGTTCTGAGACTGACAGATCCACTGTAACTGTCATGGGTCCCTCTGAACATCAGTCTGAGCTTCTCAATTTCTGGAATAGTTGTACATGAAGCTGCTGTGGTCAGGATTCAAGCACATCTACTAAGACCTGATGCCAGGCAGCTACTGAGAAGGAGGAGCACTGTTTTCTTTGAAGAGTTAAATGTTATTCCACAGGTTTCAATACAAAAGTAGATAGCCTCCTTCATGGAGGTTAGGACATCTGCTACATCTAGAATTATTAAGCTGGTCACCTTCCTAAAACAAATCCCATAAAACAAAGCACCTTTCCCCTTCCACTCCAACCAATGTTAATGAGATCACTAGAGGACTGGTACAATTTTGCAAACAGACTGTTTAGAGCGTTTCAGTCCCTTCAGTCCTGTACACCAATCCCGTCACGTACGAAAAGAGTATCCCCCTCTTCATCTGAGGAAGTCTTTCTCTCTCTCTCTCTCTTTTCCTCACACTCAAGAGGAATGCCTAGAATATGCATCACAGGTTTCCTACCCAGTCCAGTTTAAATCTATGGAAAGTGTCTCTTCCAGTTTTCCTACTTAGGAGATTTCTTTGCCAGATTCCCTTTGCAAAATGAAAGACATGCTTAAATGGGAGGAAAATGACATTTCAGAAACTCAGAAGAGGTATTATAATCTTAACGTTGACTCCCCCATATCCCTAAGCAATTCCTCTTGTTCTTGAGGCTTTGGAGGATTCATTTAATTCAGCATGTCCATCTCCTGGTGCTTAACCTCTTGCATCCAAGAAGCATTGACAGGCTTTATAAGGCGGCATGATCTCTCAAATACCTTTTCAGAAATCAATGGTAGACCCTGCCATCATTTCTATGGCTAAAGATGGAGCTCCTAAACCCTTTACTATCTTCCAACCCCATTCCCAGTGAAAATTATAGCAAGGTATGTGATAGATTTGGCAAGAATATCTGTACTTCTTTAACTCTGGCTTCAAAGATATAAGTTATCAAGCAAATGTGACCAACTTTCTGCATGCCACATTCTCTGACATGCATCACATTGCTTATTTACCTGCTTCTGAATCATTGCCGACTATCTTGCTTTCATCTACTTCTCGGGTCACAAAACCTACACTAAAATGCTCTTAAGATGCAGTTGATCCGGGCTGTAATGCTGCAGCCACAGGATTTGTAATGAGGAGATATGCCTGGCTTAGGTAACAGTGTCTTCCAGAAGATGTTAAATCCCAGATTCTCACTGCCCCCGAGAAAAAAAGATGTCCTTTTTGGTAGCTCCTCTGCTGAAGTGTTAAAGTGCTTAAAATAAATGGGCAAGCTAATGCAGGGAGTAAAACAGGTTTTTTTTTTTTTTTTTTAAGTCAATTTTCCCAAGTATGAGGAAACCATCCCTATAGCCCTGGTCCCTTTTTCAGGAATCCATTTAAAGGAGAACTCCTACCAGATGGCATTCTTTTCTTTACAAGAAGTGATTTTCCTTCCCTGTAATTCAACACTAAACACTTCGTATACGGAAAATGCAAAAATGAATTATTATTCCATTTGTTTTATGTCTGAAAATTTCTCTTTGCCTTTCTTGTATTTGTCTATCTGTTACATCATGAATGCTACTAAGAGTGGCAAAGTAAATTAAGTTAGGTGTCTTGTTCTAACTATAGAGCCATTAAGAAAACAGTTGCTCTTAAACAATGGCATTTAAAAGTGCCTCATCATTCACAGATTGCCAGCATCATACCTCAGATAAATAGTGTAGCCTGGAATCTGAACAAAAGCATGGCTTTCAAGTGTACATTTCAGATGTAACTGAACAAGAAAGCACACCTTATACTCAGTTTATTTATTTTTTATTAGAAATTAGTTATTCCCCATTAATCAAACTCTGTGTGTGACAAAATATTTTAATCTTACTTTTCTTATTTTCCGTTAGTATTTGATTTTGCATTTTTCTTCACTGTATTTTCTGTAAAAGTATGTTTCTTCTGGTGTTTTGTTACCATATTTTTGCATTGCAGACAGTGTTTTGTTGAGAAAAGACAGTGAGTTTGGGAAGGAAGATTAACACCAAAGACTTTAATTCTAGCTGTGCAACGCAAACAGTCTCAGCCCAAGTAACACCTGTTAATTACAGGGTCAGTTTCCTCACAGTTAAACACTGAACTGCAGTTGTTACTTGGAAAAGAACAATTCAGTTACATTTTCAAGCCCATAATTCAAACATTCCTTAAAATGCTGTATCAGAGATGGCCAGTAATGAAAATCACAGGAAGCAAAGTAATTAAAAATGCCGATTAATGTTGCCCGTCAAAAGTAGGAAGTCACAGTACACTTGTAAAGTGATGAGAGAGAAAGCCACATTACATGATCTCTTATCATAAGGATTTCTCTCAATCCCTGTAAAATGATATCAGGAAGGCAAAGGCATTGACTGTAAAACAAACTCATTCTACCCATGGCAATCCCCTTTCAGGCTATTTTCAGGTGTAACAAATTCAAAATAATCACTTCCTTTGATACAGAGACAGTAGTAATGCCGGAAAGTTCAAAATATGCTGAAAAACTACTAATCTGAAGTAGTTTACTTTATTTAATCTTCAACTTGTGGGTACCAGATCCGTATCGGATCTGAGCCGGCAACTTCACTATCATCTGCTCTGAGCTCCTCCCCTTAACCATAATACACTACCTTCCATCCCCCAGATCTCGTTTGCCACGGTAGCCTAAGCATCGTGATTCTTGAGCTCCAAGTTCTGAGTAGGGTTTTCTGTCTTTGATTAGTGTTTTTGAGAGTGTGTATTTGTTAGTATAGGTTCCCTCTCTTCCTCCCCTCGCTGGTGCGTCAAGTTAAATCCTTTTTCTTAGCTTTTAGGTAGTTAGGTAGTTTTAGTTTGTAGTTGTCCCCCCCCCCCCCCCCCAAGCCTTCTATTTGCTTGTCTGAGTGTGTATATGGCGTGTGTGGTTAAAACTTGTTTAAATTTGTTTAAAGTTTGCTGTTGTGATGGGACATGGTGGATTTTCCCAAACAAGTGTTTATGAGATGCACTGAGTGTAGCCACAAATCGTCACCTGCTGATGGTCACTCATTTTGCATGTGGTGTTTGAGTGCAGCCCATTTGAACACAGACTGTTCTATTTGCACGGGTTTTAACCCACTCGCCCTCGAGGATCGGTGGGCCAAGTTAATTATGAAGGGCCTGCTAACTTCTACAGAGGTGGCTGCCTCCTCTTTTGCTTTGGTCACAGCTGTTGCTGTGGCCACCTCTCCTCCTATTCTTGTCCTTCCTTCTCCTCCCTCCCAGGTTGGGACTCACCCTCCTACTTCTAAGCCTGTTGAAGCGAAGTGCAGAAAAGGCAGAAAGAAGGAGAGAGAACACCGTCCAGAAAAAAGAAAGAGGTCCACGGACCTTTCGGCTCCATCAGTACCTCCTGCTAAAACTCAATCTAGGCACCGTGACTCCCCTCGGCTCCGATCTCCTAGATTTTCTCTGGAGCCGGAGGGGCCCTGACCACCTTCTAGAGCCACGGTTCCTCGACCTGCCAAGTTGGAGTCCATGGCTTCTTCGCGGTCCACCCACAGCCTCTCTGAAGGTAACATGGATAAAATGATGTGGAGGTTTATTCGCACACAAATTCAGATGGGAGTCTTGCCAGCCCCCTCTCCCTCTGGAGGGGGGAAGCTCACTTCCCTTCTTTACACCAATATCTCCTCTTCCAGTCCAATCCCCGGTTTTGGAGTATATGGATCCGAGGATGGCCCTAGTCAGCAGGTCGGTGCCGATGGTACCTGTCTCCTCGACGCCAGCAGCTGCCTGGAATGTGTTGGATTTGACCAGTTCGGATTCAAGGGGCTCTTAGAGATCGAGTCTGGGTGTCGGATCTGGGGGGGGGGGGGGTGTAACTGTTTCCATCGGCTCCAACGTTGTTGGGTCAAGTCCCCCCCTTCAAGCGCCATCTACTTTGGGCCCAGCTCCGATTCTCACATCTGATCTGGGGAGAGCGGTTCCCTTAATGGTGTCCCAGGAAGCTCGTTCTCCCTCGGCATTCAACATTGTTGAAAGAGTTCCCTCCAATGGATCGAGGCCCCTGATTATATCTTCAGACTTCGCCCTGATTCCTTCTGCTTTGTATGCAAATCCCATCATTTTACCACAGGGACAGCCCATGCTCAAGGAGCCCCAGGCAATTCCCCCTGAGGAACAAGTGGTTTGCGATTTCCCTATGGAAAGCAGCACTGGAAAGGTCCCTAGCAAGTATACGTGTAAGAGGAGGCACTTGGACTCCTCCCCAGAGTCCCTTACTCAGGACACAGATTTGGATGATGGGGAACATTCCCCCAGATCGCCTCCTGAGATGTCATGGAAATCTTGCGCCAATGGGGAGGTTGGTCTGCCCCAAAACCTTCCTCTGTACAAATCCGTGTTCCTGGAGGCTTTCGGCACAGGCCTGTCCACTTCCTGGGTGTACCTTCCCACAGATCACTTGGTTGACTTCGTCACCTCGCAGGCTTGGAAGGAGCTGGACACTGCAGAAACAATCCCTAAGCACCCAGACAAAATTTTGAGCCCCCTTACAGACAGACCAGCATGGAATAAAGGGTCCCCTGTAGACGTTATGGTGGTAGCAGCCGCCACCAAAAAGGAACTAGCCCAGGAGAGTTCCTCAGTCCATCACCCTGACTGTGAGTCTAGGATGATGGACCATCTAGGGAAGCAGATTTATGCGTCAGCGACCTTTTCTATCAGGTAGCTGAACTATCTGGCCCATGTTACCAGACTTGCAGAGCAACCTGGTTAAGGAACTGCCTGAGTCCTCCCCAAAGTCTATGTTGCAGGAGGACAGAGCCATGTTCTCCGTGAGGATGGCTACCTTGACAGTGGCTTCAAACAAGTCCATGCAATTCCTGTCACATGCTACTGAAGGAGTGGCTAAGGCGGCTGGGTCCGGCGTGTCCATGAGGCATAACGCCTGGTTCAGATTGTCAGTTCACGGAACCCTTCAAAGCATTTTTTGCGAACGCCCTTTATGACGGTTGTACTCTTTTTTGGTAAGACTCTCCGAGACACACTGGTCCAGAGTGAAAAAGACGGGAAGACACTGTCTGCCATCAGAATCCGCTTCTCGAACCCTCAAAGATCCTTTTCCTGGAATCAGCGAGGGCAAAAGAAAATGTGGTTCCGGAAATCTCAGTATTCCCAGGACACTCAGGGCTGCTCTTCCCCTAGAGGCAGAGGGGGACAGGATAGATGCCGGCCCAGAGGCAGAGGGGGTCCAAGGAATTTTGGGTCTCATGAAACCTTTCTTGGACAGGCCCATGCAGCAACCCTGAGGGGTTGCCCAACTGCTCTGGAAGCAGTCAGGGGTCACTTGTCGTTGCACCTGGTGGCTTGGGAGTCCGTATCATCAGACCATTGGGTGCTTCAAATAATTTCCAGAGGCTATTCAATCCCGTTTTGGTTCCTCCGCCACCTTTCAAATGCCTCCCGGACGTACCACCCATGCAAAGGGAGGCAGTAGTGCTAGAAATTTCCAAGCTGCTAGAAAAACGAGTCATCGAACCCGTCCCCCCAGATCAGTCCAGATCGGGCATCTACTCTAGGTTTTTTTTGGTGCCAAAAAAGATGGGGGACTTGAGGCCCATTCTGGACCTATCTACTGTAAACCTGTCAGTTGCCAAAGAAAAGTTCTGGATGGTCACTTTACAGTCCATCATGCCGTACCTGCAAGAGAGCGACTGGATGTGCTTGTTTGACCTCTAGGATGCTTGCTATCACATAAAGATGCACAGAAGCTCCAGGAGTTCCCTTCGCTTCTGGCTAGGAGCCAATCATTATCTGTTCCGAGCCCTACCCTTTGGTCTCACCACAGCCCCCAGGGTGTTCACCAAAGTGATGGCAGTAGTAGCGGCTCACCTGAGGCTTCAGGGGATTCAGGTCTACCTTACCTGGATGATTGGGTCCTAACTGCTCCCACCAAGTGTCTTCTTTGTCGGACCAGAGATTATTTCCTAAAGCTTGCACACTACCTAGGGATTACAGTCAACACAGCCAAATCCCTTCTGAACCCTGTCCAGGTGATAGAATACAGAGAGGCCCGGATAGACACGCTACAGACAAAAATCTTCCTGACCACGGAGAGAGTTCAAAACCTAAGGATGCATGTCGCCCTCATTTACCATTCTCACCTTCCCTCAGCAGAATCGGTCTTGAGGGCCCTAGGTTCTATGGCAACAACCATAACACTTCTTTCGTGTGCTCGATTACATATGCGAGTACTACAGTGGACTCTAGCAGTGCAATGGTCCCTGTTGGATCTTCCGTTGTCGCACCCAATACACCTCAGACGAGTCTGCAGGTCGTCCCTTCTTTGATGGATACAATCTTCAGAAAGTTTGGAGGGATGACCTTTTGTTCCAGCTCCTGCCCAAGCCACAGTGACCACAGACGCCTCCCAACTTGGGAAAGGACAGTCCAAGGCATGTGGTCCCCGATCGAGACCAGTTTGCATATAAACGTTCTGGAGATGTGGGCGGTCCCTTTAGCGTTTCAGGTCCTTCATGCCTTTCTACTGCTGGGACCCATTGCAATCCAGTCAAACAACATGTCAGTGGTCTGGTATATTAACAAACAGGGAGGGACCAGATCTTACCCCCTTTGTCACGAGGCTGAGAGTTTGGGAATGGGCAATCTCCACCGGTCGTTTTCTGATAGCAATGCATATACCGGGACGGTCAACATTCTAATTGACAAACTAAGCTAGACTATTCTGATGCCTTATGAGTGGTCTTGGAATCCTGCAGTAGCAGAGCAGATCTTTCTAGAGTGGGGTCGGCCTTGCTGCGATCTCTTCGCATCTCCTTCAAATGCGAAGTGCAGTGAGTTCTTTGCTCTGAACCTCCTGCCCGGGGAGTCCCCCAGAGACGCTCTGGTCCATGCTTGGCCTCCCAGTCTTCTTTATGCTTATCCTCCTGTACCCCTTATTCTGAAGTTTCTACAGAAAGCATGTCGATTGGGGAGCAAAGTGATCCTCATGGCCCCGTTTTTGGCCCCGTTTTGGCCTCGCCAAGTATGGTTTCCCTTCCTTCGGTCTCATCTTTTAGCTCCTTCTTGGATATTGGAATCCCATTCAGGATCTCTTTTCACATCCCTCGAGGGTGTCTCATCCAAATCTGGACAGTCTGAGGCTCACAGTTGGCTGCTTCAGTTCCCGTAATTGCTAGGACTCCTGGATTGTCTTCTTCGGTCAGGTTTATTCCGGTGGCAGCTCATAAGTCTTCCACCAGGAAGGTTTATCGTAGCAAATGGAAGCATTTTTCCTTTTGGGCTTCTCAAAGGAGTTTGGATCCTTTTACGGATTCTGTTCCGGCTTTTCTTGATTTTCTGGCAAATATTTTTCAGCAAGGGGCTAGCTCGTCTACAATCAAGGTTCAACTAGCTGCCATTTCTCATTTCCATGTGGATGAGAATTCTGCTTCTTTATCCTCTTCCAGATTGTGTAAAGCTTTTATCAAAGGTACCTCCCTCTTTCGTCCACCAGTCAAAGATGCCGATTCCCGATGGGACCTTACTATGGTACTTCAAGCGTTGGTCTCTCCACCATTTAAACCTGCAGGAACCACGGATCTTAAGTTTTGTCGTGGAAAGCAGCATTTCTAGTGGCTGTCACCTCCACTAGGAGGGTTTCAGAACTGCAAGCATTCTGTTAAAGTTCCATATATGATTTTTCACAAGGACAGGGTTTCTCTTTGCACTAATCCTTCCTTTCTCCCAAATGTAGCATTGGAGGTCAACATCAAACTATCAGTTTACCTGTTTTCTTCCCAAATTATACAAACAAAATGGAATACAAGCTGTACTTGTTGGATGTTCATAGACAGTTGTGGTTCTGTTTACACAGGACCAAAACCTTTCACAAATCTGACCAGTTGTTTGTGTCCTTTTCTAAACTATTTTTGGGTAAACCTATCTCCAAGGTTACCATTGCTAGGTGAATCTTGCTATGTATCCTTCAGATCTACAAGGATAAAGTTTTGTGTCCTCCAGGTCAGGTTAAAGCTCACTCGACTAGGTCCTTGGCTACTTTTGTGGCTTTTTGGTCGAGGGTATCATTAGACGACATTTGTTCTGCGGCTACTTGGTCCTCATCTCATACCTTTCTTTTTCACTGTAAATTGGATCTGATGTCTAGAAGGAGGGCGTCCTTTGGTTCCATCGTGCTCTGGAATGTCCTTCCTTGAGGGCCACCCAGGTATTTTAGTAGCTGGGGACTCTGTCCCACAGGTTGAAGATCAAATAAAGTAAACTACTTCAGATAAAGAAGTTATGTGCTCACCATAACGTTCCATCTGAGTAGTTTTACTTAATTTGTCTTCAACCGTCCCTCCCTCCTTCCCCTAACCTTACCATATGGACAGCATTATAGCTGGCTTTACATGTGTAAGGTGTTCTTTTTTTTTCGAGATTGGATTGTTCACTGTAAGGTGCAGCAAACTCGATCTGGGGAATGGAAGGTAGTGGTGGTGTATTATGGGTAAGGGGAGGAGCTTGGAGCTCAGAGCAGATGCTAGTGAAGTTTCCGGCTCAGATCCGATATGGATCCGGTACCCACAGGTTGAAGACAAATGAAGTAGAACTACTCAGATGGAATGTTATGAGTAGTACATAACTTTTTTTTTCTTCAGTTTTTGGGCACAGTTCTACTTTAAATAAGGACAGCAAAAATCAGGAAAACAGCAGTATAAAAAGAAATGGCAGGAGGACACCCAAGAAGGAACAGTAGCTGTCCCAATCAAAAAAAAGTGTGTGATTATTTAAGTACTCCTTTCGTGCCCTACACACCATGGCCAACCTTTCAAAATAGATGGCAACTACTCTCTGTCTCGCTCTCTCTTTTTTTGTGGAGACAAATAACCCATGTTTGGGTACCTATAATAACTCAAGAGGGTTACAAATGGCAGTTGGAGCCCTTTCCTCCAAAATCAGGAATCCATCTTGATCCAGAGAGTCTCACTGTCTCGTTTCCTCAGATGCTGATGGTTATGCTTGAGAGGGTTATAGACCCTGGTCTCCAGACACATTGGTGAAAGGAACATTATTCCAGGAAAGGTCTAGTACCCAAGAAAAAAAGCACCTGCAGACCAGTATTAAATCTTTTAGCAATAAACACCTTTTTTAAAAAATTCCAAAGTTCAGAATGCGAACCCTTCAGTCTCTGTTCCCCCTTCTTCCAAATGAGGCCTTTCTAGTAACTCTGGATCTCTGTCACATTTCAGTCCACAAATACTTAATTTTTTTTTTTTGCATCTGGTGTACATTTTCAGTTTACATCCTTACCTTTAGGACTTTCTACAGCCCAAGGGTTTTTACAAAATGCCTAGCTCCGGTAATTTCCTTTTGCATTCTTCAGTGAATCCACATTCATCTCTACCTGGACAATTACTTCATCTTAGCAGAATCAGTTCAAGGCACTACTTTCAAAAAACAGGCTTCTGTCTAAACCTAGAGGAAATCTTCCCTAAGCCTTACTTGCAGGCTATCATTTATGAGATGTCTGTTGGACACCTCTCATAGTGGTTTATCTCCTGAGAGAAAAGGTTTCATTTAACCACTGACAATGTAGATCTGGCTCACCTATCTTTGTACAATAAAAGAGAATTCCTCAGAAATCTTGGCTATATGGTCTCAGCCGTCCTAATGATCCTCGTATGGATTCCAGCTAAAAGAAGGATTCAGAGGTTCCTCAAATGAGTTTCGGCTCAACACTGTCATCCACTGTACATTACTGTGCCAGTTCTGAGATGTGTTAATAAAACACGTCTGTGGTGAGAAAACTAGATTCATCTCACACACACACACACACACACACACACACACACACCATTTCTCTTTAGCAAAGGATGCGTTATACTTTGCTTGGGACACACTTTCCAAAGGACTCCTAAGTTCAGTGGACACAGGATTCAAATTTTAAGAAGAAATGCACAGACCTCAGAGATGATGGCCATGATAAAGGCTGTCAAAGCACTGAATAAACCGCAGACAACTGGGTCACTGTTAGTGGTAACAGACAGCACCAGATCTGATGATGATCTTCGTGTTTCACTGTTGCAGTCATTACATTTGGGTTATCTGCTTGCCTGATTAGCAAAGTCTTGGGTCCTGCGTCAGTTGCTGTCCCTTCTTCCATGACGTCAGGTCATCAGGGGTAGAAAGCATGCAGCCGACGCCATTACATCAGTCTTTTTTGCCGTGCAGTGCCTGAAGCAGAAGCAGATGTTCATCGTGCATCCAGCTGCAGTCATAACAGATGGGTTCTCCTGCCATCAGGCGGGTCCTCGGTCGGCCGAATTCCAAAGTCTAGGTCCGGCGTCATTTGTCGTCGCTTCTTCCCTGACGTCAGTGCGACAGGGGTATAAAGGAACCGCCGACGCCATTTTCTTCAGTCTTTCTTGCCGCGCGGTTCCCGAAGCAGAAGCAGTTCGCAAGTGCCGGTCGGCCAGCTCCTGAAATTACGAAATTTGGAAACCGAATTCTTCTTAAAAGCTAAGTACCCCATTGGGGAAACTTTTCTTGCCTCAGACCGATGTCAGACAAAGTTAATAATTGTATTTCTTGTGGGAAGCAAATACCGCATAAGGATTTCCATTCCCTATGTATACCTTGTTTAGGCCCAGACCACGACGTCTCGGTCTGTCGCTTTTGTGCTACGTTCAACAAACGCACTAGTAAGCGTCGGGCGGAGTTCGCCCAGCATCATTTTGGAAAAGCATTTAACTATACTATGTCGTCGGATACTCCGACTCCGGTTTTGTCTAAAAAACGCAAAGACAAGGACCGACACACGAGGTCCGCGGCCTCTACCGACACCACGCCAAAGCCGACTACACGTGGTCCGGATCTCAGTGAGGCGGCTATGCAGCCCCTGATTACCGACGACACTTCCTTGACGGTGTCTCCTGTGCCTGAGGTCGCAGGCTCCTCGGCCCACAACCCGACTACAGATATCGAAGCCACTCTTGGCGTTGAAACTCAGAATGTGTCCACCTCCACTCAAGGTGCCTTCAGACCTTCCTCCTCTTTCTCCATCAAGGCTTTCACAAAGTCTAAAGCAACCATGCACCCTAAGAGACCAGCTACACAGGGCCCATCTCCAGGCCCCATGCCTAAGAAACAGATGCTTAAAATGGCTGAGGATTTAATTACTCTAATCAGAGGCTCTCAGCCCCCACCGGACAAAAGGCCCAGAGTGGAGGAAGATTCCCCCTCCTCTGGTCAGGGCTCCATTATTTCAGAGCACTCTGATGAGGAACATTCTTACTCCCCTTTTGAAGACTCTGATGCGGAGGAGTCCATCCCTTCTGTATCCCCTCCTGAGGATTACTCATTTGGGAAAACTTTGCATACCTTAAGGGAACACTTCCACTGGGAAGGCCAGGATTATTCAGATTCCAAGAAAAGGCTCAGGGAATTTCTCTTGTTACCTCAGCATAGGCCTCTGGCTATACCTCCTGTCTTGGACATCCTAGATGATGTGTATTCGGAGGCCTGCCTTAACCCAGACTCTCTACCTCCAGCTCCAGTTAAGCCTGACAGGTACTACAGGGTTCCTGACTCACACCAGTTTCTTTACAAAAGCCATGCTGCTGACCCAGAAACCATCTCACAGGGCCCCAAGGGAGTTAAGGCCTCCATTGCCAAAAATCCATTGCCTTCCGAGAGAGATTCCAGATCCTTAGAAAGGTGGGGGGGAAGGTATATACCTCGGCTACCTTATCCATGAGGGCCTTAAACTGTCAGTTTCATATGTTAAAATACCAACAGTTTTTGTTATCACAATTGAAGAGTATAATGTCACAACCTACTTGAAGGAGTTGCAGGATTTGATGTATAGTGCAGAACAAGTGGGTAAGTATACCTTACAATGTGTTTTTGATGCTCTAGAGGCCTCATGTAGAGCTGCTGTTAAAGGATCAGTCATACGTAGGCATGCCTGGCTCAAGGAACAAGCCTTGCCTGATCATGTCAAAGCTAAATTACTAGACGCCCCTCTTCAAAAGGATGTACTATTTGGTGCTAATGCTGAGGAGGTATTAAAGGAAAATGCAGGAAAAGGCTAAATCAATGCAAACTGTGAAAGAATTTCTACAGGTTCAACCCCCACGTTTTAGTAGAAATTGGCCTTCCAAAAACTGGTCCTTTCCTGCCACAGACAGACCCCAAAGAGGCAGATACAGGCGCCCGAGGGGCAGAGGACAATCCCAAGGCTCGTATAGAGGCAGACAATGGCAAGCTCCTACACAAAGAGGTGGTGAGGACAACTCGCAATCTTTCAGAAAGCGAACCCAATGACTTTCCCCTTTGCATGCCAACCAGGTTTCAAATGGCAGCCCCCTTAGGAGGAAAGCTGGCATTATTTTCAAAAAATTGGCATGTTGTCACAAAGGACAAATGGATCCTGGACATTATAAACAGAGGCTACAAATTCCATTTTCACACCCTTCCAAAAATGAAAGGCATGCCAAACCTGCCACACAATCAAAGGGCAGAGGCACAAAAGCAAATTACAGATCTTATAAACATGAAAGCTATTCAAGAGGTACCTACGCACAAACAAGGTCACAGTTTTTATTCCAGGCTATTTCTGGTGCCAAGGAAGGGAAAAGATTGGAGACCTATTTTGGATCTATCCATCCTAAACACATTTCTACTCGTACCAAAATTCAAGATGCTCACTCTACAGAAACTTCTTCCCATGCTGGGCAAGGAGTCTTGGCTGGTAACATTGGACCTCAAGGAGGCATACCTGCATGTCCCAATCAGACAAAATTGCAGAAGGTACCTCAGATTTCTTGCAGGTTCAACCATTATCAATTCTCTGCATTGCCCTTTGGCTTATCTACTGCGCCCAGGGTATTCACGAAATGCCTGGCATCAGTAATTGCCTACTGCAGACTTCAAGGGGTACAAATATATCCCTATTTGGACGACTGCCTGATCCAAGCGGACAGCAAGCACATTCTTCTGAAACATCTGGCTTATGTAATAATGTTATTGAAATCTCTGGGATACACAGTCAACAAAAAGAAATCAAGGCTAATACCCTCTCGGAAGATCATTTTCCTGGGTGCCAATTTGGACACAAACACCCAGATGGCCTACCTCACGCCAGAGAAGCAGGGGCAACTAATACAATACTTCAGAACACTAGCAAATTGCACCAGGCTAACTGCAAGGAAAATCCTGCAGGCTCTGGGATTCATGGCATCTTGCATCTTACTAATCCCATGTGCAAAACTGCATATGTGGAAACTACAATGGTACCTAAAAACATATGGTCTCAACACAGCCACAGTTTGGAAACAATAATACCACTAATTCCATGTCTGCAAAAGGAATTTCTGTGGTGGGCTCAAGCATGTCAAACACAGGTCTTCCATTCAGCAAGCCTCAAGCAAATCAAGTCATCACAACAGACGCCTCGGACTACGCCTGGGGGGCGCACATGACAGATCGGTGCATTCAGGGCAAATGGTCCCAAAAAGAAAAGCACCTTCACATCAATCAAAAAGAAATGCTAGCAGTAATAAATGCTATGAAAGCTTTCAAGGACCTTCTACAACCAGGTCAATTATTGATAAGAACGGACAACACCACAGTCATGTGGTACATAAACAGGGAGGAACACATTCTTACCCCCTATGCAGACTGACCATGTCACTTTGGAACATGGACATGGACTTACAAATGGAACTACAAGCACAGTACTTGCCAGGCAAGGAAAACACGCTGGCAGACAACCTAAGCAGGAATATGACAGATCCACACGAAATGGAAATTGCATCCAAAAGTTTTTACAGAAATAATCCATGAATGGGGAAGGCCAGACATAGATCTCTTTGCCTCCCACAAGAATCATCAATTGACAAAATTCTGCTCAAGGATCTTCCATCCAGAGGCCTGGAGAGTGGACGCTCTTTCTTTCAGTTGGACATCAATGACAGTTTATGCCTTCCCTCCTCTTCCTCTGCTGCCCAAAGTTCTATTAAAGACCAAAGCAGACAGACCAAAGATGATTCTCATTGCTCCGGACTGGCCAAGGCAACACTGATACCCACTCCTGAGGAGCCTGATGCATTCCCCACCATGGACCCTGCCTCTAATGCCTCTCCTTCTGACTCAGCACAGTTTCAAAACTCTTCACAGCCAGCTAAAAACACTCAATCTAGCCGCATGGAAGATTCCTTAGCATCTCAACAGGCTCTACTCTCCAAGGAGGTGCAGGATGTCATTTTGGAGGCCAGAAGGCCATCAACTAGAAAAGCTTACTCCGCAAAATGGAAACATTTTTGTGTCTGGAATGAGAAAAAGGGCCAGGATCCTAGAAAACTGAATTTACCTCAAATACTACAATATTTGGCTGAACTGCTAAGCAGTGGATTTTCTTTCTCCTCCATCAAAATACATGCCTCAGCCATTTCTGCAGAATACAACACTGATCCACCTTCATTCTCTCACCCTCTCTTAAGACAGTTCCTCAGAGGGGCTGAGAATTTAAGGCCTCCAAGGAAACAACCAATACCTGCTTGGGATTTTAATTTCATTCTGGAAAAATTGACCTTGCCTCCTTTTGAGCCAGCTGCCTCATCAGATTTGCAATATTTGTCCTGGAAAACAGCTTTCCTTCTGGCTATCACCTCAGCTCGTAGAGTTTCAGAACTACAGGCTCTCATGGCTGTCCAGTCTTTTATCATCTTTCATCAGGACAGAGTTTCCTTATGAACCAACCCGTCCTTTATGCCTAAAGTAGTAAGGGTAGCTTTAAATCAGGCCATACATTTACCTACTTTTTATCCTAATCCTCAAAACAAAGGGGAGAGATTACTACATTCCTTGGACATCCACAGACAGCTGTGTTATTATTTGGACAGAACAAAGCCTTTCAGAAAATCAGAACAGCTCCTTGTGGCCTATGCGGTAGGAGCTCAAGGTAAACCAATTTCCAAACAGACAATCTCAAAATGGATAGCCCACTGCATACGCTTTTGCTATTCCTTTCATGGCAAAACTGTTCCTACAGGCATTAGAACTCATTCCACCAGGGCCACAGCCACCTCTGCAGCCTTCCTCAGAGGAGTTCCTACCAAGGATATTTTGGAAGCAGCCACTTGGAGTTCTGTGCATACCTTCTCCAAGCACTACAACCTACCATTATACTCCAAATCTAGAGCAGGCTTTGCCACTGCAGTCTTGCAGGGCATTTTGGCTCCTCCTAGTTCCAACTAGTGCCTACCACCCCTTTCTTAGCTTTGGGATTCTACCCATCTGTTATGACTGCAGCTGTATGCACGATGAACATAGTACAGTTATGTACCTACCATAAATGTAGATGTTCGAGTGCTAATACAGCTGCAGTCCAGGTTTCCCTCCCTCCTTCCCCTCTTGGGATAAGCATATAGGCTAACACATCCTCATACAACCTGATTGGGGTTTTCATTTATGATGTATTTGCTTGCAACTACTGTATTTTGATTATATAGCACTGCATTATCACACAATTTTTATTATTGCTTTCCTTCTGGGGGCACCTGACATCTGGAGCAAGAAAAACTGAAGAAAATGGCGTCGGCTGGTTCCTTTATACCCCTGTCGCACTGACGTCAGGGAAGAAGCGACGACAACCGACGCCGGACCTAGACTTTGCAATTCGGCCGACCGAGGACCCGCCTGACGGCAGGAGAACCCATCTGATGTCCTTCAAGGATGCATCTGTAGTCCTAACATATGGGTTGTCCTGCCTCAGGCAGCCCTTCGGTCGGCCGGATTCCAAAGTCTGGGTCTGGCCTCGGCTGATGTCGCACTTCACCCGACGTCATAGCTGCTGTTTATTGGGTATAAAGGCATCAGCCGACGCCATTTTCCTCAGTCTTTCTTGCCGCGCTGTGCCCGAAGCAGAAGCTGTTCGCAAGTGCCGGTCGGTCAGATCCAGAGATTTCTACTACCGAAGACTTCTAAAAAGCTAAGTACCCCATTGGGGACTCTTTCTTGCCTCAGCCGATGTCAGACAAAGAAAATAATTGTTTAACTTGTGGTAAACAAATACCTCATAAGGATTTCCACTCTTACTGCCTTCCTTGCTTAGGCCCAGACCACGACGTATCAGCTTGTCTAGCCTGTGCTTCCTTCAACCGACGGACACTTAGACGTCGGTCGGAGTTTGCAGAGGAGTTTTTTGGTCCCGCTTTTGCATACAAAATGCCATCGGAGACTCCGACTACTCAATTAGCTAAAAAGCGCAAGGAAAAGGACCGACACTCGCGGCCCGCGGTTTCGGCTGAAACCACGGTTAGGCCAACCGCGAGTGTCTCGGTTTCGGCTGAAACCGAGCCCCTGGTTCTTCCTTCGGCCGAAAGCATGCCTCCGGTAGCCGAGGCCTCACAGAACATGGCTGAATCTGCTACTGAATTTACTGCTACAGAAGCAGGCACCCAGGATTTGTCAGACACTATTCCTTTAGACATATCTACCCCTGCACGTGGGGCTGCTAGACCCCCTGCTTCTATGTCTATCAAGGCTTTTGCCAGGGCTGAAGCAGCTAAATCTTCTAAGGCCTTACCTGCTAAAACTCCTTCACATAGGCCTACCTCTAGTTCCCAAATACTCAGCCTGGCTGAGGATCTCATTTCTTTGATCAGGGGATCCCAACCTCACCCAGACAGGGCCTCTCAGCCCCCTCCAGACAAGAGGCCTAGGACTGAACCCCCGGAGCCTGTCTCTACAGATTATTCCTCGGATGACTCAGACATTTCAGACCCTCACGAAGGCCCATATTCTCCTTATGAGGATTCTGATGCAGAAGACTCCATTCCTTCTGCTTCTCCTCCTGAAGAATTTTCCTTTGGGGAAACCTTGCAGGCTATGAGGGAACACTTCCAATGGCAGGGCCAGGATTTTTCAGATTCAAGGAAAAGGCTAAGGACCTTTTTACACTTACCACAGCATAGGCCTTTAGCCATTCCGCCAGTACTAACAGTTGTTGATGATGCATATAATGATGCCTGTACTGCCCCTGATTCTCTTCTTCCGGCCCCTGCCAAGCCAGACAGATATTACAGGGTCCCGGACACACATTACCATTTGTATAAGGCTCCTGTTGCAGACCCTGAAACCATTTCACAGGGCCCTAAAGGTGTGGCAGCTGCCTCTGCCAAAAACCGTCTTCCCTCTGATAGGGAATCTAGAGCTTTAAGAGATGGGGTAAAAAGGTTTATACTTCTGCTACTCTTTCGGCCAGGGCCTTGAACTGTCAATTTCACATGATTCAGTACCAGGAATTTTTGTTAGACCAGCTAAATAAAAAACTGTCTTCTCCTGAACCTTTAGACCGCAAGTCCCTTCAGGATTTGGTACATAACTCTCAGCAGGTCAGTAACCATTTCTTAAAATGTGGCTATGATGCACTGGAGGCTTCCTTTAGATCAGCTATGACTGGAACAGTGATTCGACGGCATGCCTGGTTAAAAGAACAATCCTTACCAGACCATGTTAAGTCAAAACTCCTAGATGCTCCCATGGAGAAACAAAGTTTGTTTGGCTCCCCTGCACAGGAGGTTCTAAAGAAGGTGGAAGAAAAAGCAAAATCTGCCCAAACAGTCAAGGATTTCTTACAGGTCCAACCTCTGAGGTTTAGCAGAAATTGGCCTTCGAAGAATTGGTCCTTTCCAGACAACTCCAGAGCGCAGAGAGGCAGAAATAGACGCCCCAGAGGCAAAGGTCAATCTAGGGGTGCCTACAGGGGACGTCAGTGGCAACCTACCAACCAGAGAAGTACTGCCACAGATTCAACTACAACCACTTCCACAGGGCAGACACAATGACTTGGCTCTAGTTCCGCCTACCAGGGAACAACTGGAAGCACCCTTGGGCGGAAAGCTAACCTTATTTTCCGACAACTGGCATTACATTACAGGAGACAAATGGACTTTACAAACAATAATCAAGGGCTACAGGTTTCGCTTCCGCACTCTACCAAAAAAGAGAGGAATGCCAAACCTACCACCAAGCCAAAAAAAAACAGACGCTCTAAGACAAATCAACAACTTACTAAGGATGAGAGCTATAGAAGAGGTACCACCCTATGGAACAAGGCCAAGGATTTTACTCCAGGCTTTTCCTTGTACCAAGAAAAGAAAATCAATGGAAACCTATTCTAGACTTGTCCGCACTGAACACATACCTCATTGTTCCAAAATTCAAAATGCTGACCCTCCAGCAGCTTCTTCCCATGCTGGGCAAGGAGTCTTGGCTGGTGACTCTAGATCTCAAGGAGGCATACCTGCACGTCCCTATACGACCAGATTGCAGAAGACACCTCAGATTTCTTGCAGGATCAGAGCATTATCAATTCTCAGCATTGCCTTTTGGCTTATCTACTGCGCCCAGAGTATTCACGAAATGCCTGGCATCAGTAATTGCTCATTGCAGGCTTCAGGGAATTCAAATTTACCTATAACTGGACGACTGCCTAATACAAGCGGACAACAAGGCAAAATTAACAAAAGATTTGGAAAATGTCATGCAACTGTTGCAAGCCTTGGGATACACAGTCAACATGCAAAAGTCAAGACTAGTACCATCCCAAAGGATAACATTCTTGGGTGCAGAACTGGATACATCAACTCAGATGGCTTTTCTCACAGAAGAAAAACAAAAGCAACTACCAGCCTACTTCATGACATTAACAACACAAACTCAGCTTACTGCAAGGAAAGTACTGCAAGCCCTGGGCTACATGGCATCCTGCATAATATTGGTTCCACATGCCAGGCTGCATATGAGAAAGCTACAATGGTACCTAAGGAATGTATGGTCTCAACACAAGCACAGTCTAGAAGCCCAGATTCCAATAATTCCATGCCTGAAGCAAGAATTCCTGTGGTGGGCTCAGGCCTGTCAGTTGAACAGAGGTTGCCCTTCCACAAACCTCATCCAAGCCAGACCATCACCACGGATGCCTCAGACCTAGGATGGGGGGCACACATGCTGGACAAGTGTATTCAAGGCCTATGGACCCAAGACCAGCTGAATCTACACATAAATCTAAAGGAGATGCTGGCAGTGAAACATGCGATCCAGGCATTCAGACCACTCCTTCAACAGGGTCATCTGAGAATAAGGACGGACAATACCACAGTCATGTGGTACATCAACAAACAGGGAGGTACACATTCATATCCTCTATGCCGGATGGCAGTGGACCTGTGGAATGTGGCCCTGAATCTCAACATTCAACTTCAGGCCAGATTTGTACCAGGAAAAGAAAATTCTCTAGCAGACACCTTAAGCAGAACTACCACGGATGCTCACGAATGGATGCTGCATCCAGATATCTTCAAAGCCATAACAAAGAAATGGGGACTACCAGAGATAGACCTGTTCGCCTCCCACACAACCACCAATTGAAGAAATTCTGCACAAGAGCATACCACCCACTTGCTTGGAGGGTGGACTCCCTTTCCTTCAGCTGGAAAAACCTGACAGCATATGCATTTCCACCTCTTCCCTTGATGTACAAAGTTCTACTGAAGATCAGAGAGGATCAGCCAAGGGTAATCCTGATAGCTCCAGACTGGCCGAGGCAACATTGGTACCCGCTACTGAGAAGCATGTCTCGGACACACGCATGGCCTCTACCTCTATGTCCCTTACTTCTAACACAGGACAACTACAAGATCCTACATCCAAACTTGAAAACACTGCAGCTAGCTGCTTGGAATATTGCATAAAACAAAATAACCCAGGTTTATCCCAGAGAGGGTTAAGGACATTATCCTGGAGGCACACAGACCCTCCACAAGGAAGACTTTTTCAGCCAAGTGGAAAAGATACCTCATTTGGAGTGCAGCAAAGGGAGAAAATGTCTCATTGGCAAACATAGCACACATCCTGGAATATTTAGCAGAACTGTTCCACAATGGCCTGTCTTACTCCTCCATTAAGATTCATGCATTAGCAATTTCAGCAGAATACAACATGGATCCTCCTGTCTTCTCTCATCCTCTACTCAGGCAGTTCTTGAGAGGAATCAAAAATGTAAAACCTCCGAGGAAACCACCTTTACCTACATGGGATCTCAACTTTGTGCTGGAAAAGTTAACACTTCCCCCTTTTGAACCAGCAGCAACAGCAGAATTACAGTTCTTGTCTTGGAAAACTGCTTTCCTGCTAGCAATCACTTCAGCAAGAAGGGTATCTTGAGTTACAGGCATTAATGGCAGTACAACCCTTCCTTATCTTCCATCAGGACAGAGTCTCTCTGAGAACTAACCCTACCTTTCTGCCAAAAGTGGTCTCCAGAGTATCATTGAACCAAGCGATTAATTTACCTACATTCTTCCCCAACCCACAGAACAGGGGGGAAAGACTGCTACATACCTTGGATGTGCACAGACAATTACGCTACTATCTGGACAGAACTAAGACCAGCAGAAAAAACTGACCAGCTTCTGGTAGCATATGCAACAGGAATGCAAGGAAAAGCAATTTCAAAACAGACAATCTCAAAATGGATAGGAAATTGCATTTGATTTTGCTACTCTTTTCATGGAAAGACAACTCCTGAAAATATCAGACCTCATTCATAAGAGCTACAGCCACCACTACAGCTTTCCTACGAGTGGCTACCAAAGACATTTTAGAAGCTGCTACTTGGAGCTCCGTGCATACATTTGCCAAGCATTATAATCTTCCCTTATATTCTAGATCCTGCGCAGGTTTTGCAACTGCTGTTTTGCAAGGGATCTTAACTACACCATCTTTATCTTAGTGCCTCCTCCCCCAGTTTGGCTATGGTATTCTACCCATATGTCAGGACTGCAGATGCATCCTTGAAGGACATAGTACAGTTTTGTACCTACCATAAATGTAGATGTCTGATAGGTATGCATCTGCAGTCAGGATTACCCACCCTCCTTCCTCTCTGTGGTATTCCTAGGGTATTTACCCCTCTTTTAGCTAGCTGGGGGAATCTATTATGGTGTATTTGTTTGTATATATGTATATATATATTTTTATATTGTTTGCTCTCTACTGTTTGGAATTATTTGCATTTATCCAAATTTAGCCTTCCTAGAGGGCACCTGGCATCTGGGGCAAGAAACACTGAGGAAAATGGCATCGGCTGATGCCTTTATACCCAATAAACAGCAGCTATGACGTCTGGTGAAGTGCGACATCAGCCGAGGCCAGACCCAGACTTTGGAATCCGGCCGACCGAAGGGCTGCCTGAGGCAGGACAACCCATATGTTAGGACTGCAGATGCATACCTATCGGACATCTACATTTATGGTAGGTACAAAACTGTACTTTATGACTGCAGCTGTATTAGCACTCGAACATCTACATTTATGGTAGGTACAAAACTGTACTTTCGCAAGTGCCTGTCTGCCGACTCCTGAAATTTTCATTTTCGAGTTTCAGAACCGAAGTCTTCAACTAAAGCTAAGTAACCCATTGGGGAAACATTTTCTTGCTCCTTACCAATGTCAGTAAAAGTTAATAATTGCATTACTTGTGGAAAGCAAATACCTCATAAAGATTTTCATTCGTACTGTAATCCTTGCTTAGGTCCTGACCACGACGTACCTTGCTGTCAGTTTTGTGCTTTATTTAATCAGCACACTATCCGTCGTCGGTATATTTTCACCTCTAAATATTTCGGTTCTCGGTTTAATTATCCAGAAATGTCATCAGTTAACTATCCGACTACCGGGATTCTGACTACCAGGATTCTGAAAAAACGCAAAGATAAAGACCGAGACAGGCCACCGAGGTCCAAAACTGCTGACAACGCTTCTCCTAAGCCAGTTGCCAGTTTGCCGGTACTCAGTGAGGCACTTTCGAAGCCCCTGATACCCGCAACGTTTGATTCACAGGCCTCTACTGAGACCCATTCGGAGTCCGGTATGCTGCGAGATGCTTCAGCTATGGAACCCGCAGATGTCTCTGCCTTGGATGGGTCCAGAGCCACTGTGCAGGCACCGGCTTCTGAGGGTGTATTCAGACCTACGGACTTGCATATTAAACCAATGCCTCCTAATTTACTTAGGCTTAAATCTCGATCCATGCCTAAAAAACCGATGCCCAGGCCACATGCTCAGACCTCTAGGCCTAAAAAACAACTGATAAGAATGGCTGAAGATCTAATAACTCTAAGTAGGGGTAGCCACCCCCCCCCCCTTCTAGGAGGCCTAGGACTGAAGTTGATTATGAATCTTCTGATCAGGATTCTGTTTTTTCAGACTCTTCTGATGATCTGGATTTGTCCTTACCTACTTATGAGGATACTGATGCAGAGGACTCTATTCCCTCTGCTTCCCCTCCTGAGGATTTTTCTTTTGGGGAAACCTTACATACTCTAAGGGAGCATTTCCACTGGGAAAGCCAGGATTTTTCTGATTCAAGAAAGAGGCTTAGGGATTTCTTTCTCCTACCTCAACATAGGCCTTTAGCTATTCCTCCTGCACTAGACATTGTTGATGATGCTTTCTCAGAATCTAGTTTGGCCTCTGATTCCCTGCCTCCTGCTCCCAGAAAACCTGACAGATACTACAGTGTCCCTGAGTCCCACAAGTTGCTTTTAAAAAATCCTATTGCAGATCCAGAGACTATTTTACAGGGGCCCAAGGGCATGAAGTCTTCTACTGCTAAAAATCCTACCCCTTCTGATAGAGACTCCTGGGCACTGGATATATGGGGTAAGAAGGTTTACACTTCTGCAGCCTTGGCCATTAGGGTTTTAAACTGCCAGTTTCATATGTTAAAGTATCAGCAACATGTTATTGGACTGCTTAAACAGAAAATGATGTTGATTCCTGACTGTGTGGAAAATAAAGAATTACAGGATTTAATGCATTCTGCCAAGTAAGTTGGAAAACATACTTTGCAATGTGGTTTTGATTCATTAGAGGCCACTTGCAGGGCTGCTGTTGCTGGGTCTGTGCTCAGAAGGCATGCTTGGCCTAAGGAGCAATCTTTGCCTGATCATGTTAAAGCTAAATTGTTGGCTGCTCCTTTAAATCAGGACCGCCTGTTTGGCAACAAGGCTGAGGAAGTTCTTAAAAAGACGGAAGATGAAGCTAAATCTTTGCAAACTGTTAAAGATTTTTTTACAAGTTCAGGCTCCTAGATTTAGTAGGCACTGGCCCTCCAAGAACTGGTCCTTTCCAGCCCCTTCCAGGTCTTCTCAAGCCAAACCCAGGTATAGCAAAATCCCAGGTTTCAGTCCCAGGGGACTCACAGAACTAAGGTAGTGGGGGGCCTCCACTTCCAAGTCTGGGAATAATAAGACCTCCCCCCCCCCAATGGTAAACTGTCTCAATGACTTCCTTTTAAAATTTCCAAGCACTTATCAACTGGCTGCCCCTTTGGGGGGGGGGGGGGTTGCTCTTCATGCAAAGAACCTCATTACCCAGAACAAATGGGTTTTAAATATAGTGTCCCAGGGATACAGATTTCACTTCCACACGTTGCCAACACCAACTGGTGGCCGGACCTTCCCCCAAATCAGTGGGCAGAGACCCAAAAACAAGTACTTTCTCTCTCAAGCTTGGGGCTATTCAACTGGTACCAGAAGAGGAAAAGGGACAAGGCTTCTACTCGAGACTTTTCCTGGTACCCAGAAAAAAACAATTCATGGCGTCCTGTCCTGGACCTGTCTACTCTAAACACCTTTTTGGAGATTCCAAAATTCAAGGTGCTGACTCCTCACCAATTACATCCTATGCTAGGCAAAGATGCCTGGTTAGCAACTCTAGATTTAAAAGAAGCATGCCTGCACATCCCAATCAGGGAATGTTGCAGAAGATACCTATGCTTCAAAGTAGGCTACATGCACTATCAGTTCTCTGCACTGCCCTTTGGCTTATCTACTGTGCCTAGGGTATTCACAAAGTGCCTAGCTCCAGTTATTGCATTTTGCAGGCAAAGAAATATTCAAATATACCCATATCTGGATGATTGTCTAATTCTGGCAGAAAGCCAGGACATACTTTTGAATCATCTGGCCTTTGTAAAAAGGGTTCTAACTTGTCTGGGGTACACCATAAATGAAAAGAAATCGCACCTGGTACCCTGTCAACAAATTATATTCCTGGGAGCAAGCTTGAATACAACTTCCCAGATGGCTTACCTCACACCAGAAAAGCAAATTCATTTGACAACCTACTTCAAATAAGTGGCCACCAAAACCCTGCTATCTGCAAGACAAATACTGCAAGCCTCAGGGTTCATGGCCTCCTGCATTCTTCTAATTCCATATGCAAGACTGCATATGAGGAAACTACAGTGGTACCTAAAAAGCCTATGGTGTCAACATTCTCAAGACCTAGAAACAATGATTCCTTTCATACCTTGCCTACTCCTAGAGTTCCTTTGGTGGGCAGAGGCCTGCCACTAAAACAAGGGGCTACCTTTCACACCACCCCCTGCTGCCCAAACCCTAACAACAGATGCATATCAGACTATGCATGGAGGCTCACCTGGCAGGGAAATGCATTCAGGGCAAATGGAACCCAAGTGAAATGCACCTGCATATCAATCAAAAAGAAATGTTGGCTGTACAGAATGCTCTGACAGCCTTCAAGGACCACATTCTTCCGGGACAACTAATGGTAAAGACGGGACGACACCATTGTTATGTGGTACATAAGCAAGCAGGGGGGTACACATTCTTGCCCCCTCTGCAGACTACCAATGCCATTGTGGAACACAGCCTTGAGCTACCAAGTGCACCTACAAGCTCAATTCCTGCCAGGAAAATTAAGTACACTGGCAGATGGACTAAGCAGAGACCTCATGGACCCACACAAGTAGAAACTGGAACCAAGGATTTTCGACATGTTGACAAGCAAATGGGGGAGCCCAGATATAGACCTGTTTGCCTCTCCCCAGAACTACCAATTGGACACATTTTGCACAAGGACTCCCCACAAGCAAGCCTGGAAAGTGGATGCTCTGTCCTTCAGCTGGAAAAACCTATCAGTCTATGCCTCCCCCCCTCTGCCTCTGCTGTCCAAAGTACTAATAAAAATCAAACAGGACAAACCAAGGATGATTTTGATTGCTCCAGACTGGCCGCGCCAACACTGGTACCCCTCCTACGCAGTGTGTCACTGTTATCTCCATGGCACCTGCCTCAGACTCCTTTCCTGCTGTCTCAGCAGGAGAACCAGATTCTGCACCCTCAGCTTCCAGCACTGAACCTTGCAGCCTGGCTAATTACTTAATCTCTCCTTTACCATCCCTCAGCAAACCTGTGATGGATATCATTTTAGAGACAAGGAGGCCTAGTTCTAGAAAATCTTATGCTGAAAAATGGAAAAGATTCTGTGCCTGGAACCAGTCTCAAGGGATGAGCACAGCAGCGCTCAATTTACCTCAGATTTTACAATACTTAACTGAAATGCTTCACAAGGGCCTGTCTTTTTCCTCCATTAAAATCCACACCTCAGCCATTTCTGCTCACTATAACACAGAACCTCCCCTCTTCTCTCATCTGCTGCTCAAGCAATTCCTCAGAGGGGCCAAAAATTTGAGACCATCCAGGAGAGCTCCCACCCCAGCCCGGGACCTTAACTTTGTCTTGGAGAAACTCACTCTACCTCCTTTCAAGCCAGCTGCTACTGCAGACTTAAATTTTCCTTCTTGGAAAACAGCTTTCCTTTTAGCAATCACTTCAGCTAGAAGGGTATCTGAATTACAGGCCCTTATGGCAGTGGAGCCTTTCATCATCTTTCATGCGGACAGGTGTCCCTCAGAACCAATCCATCCTTCTTGCCCAAGGTGGTATCCAATGTGGCTCTTAATCAGTCCATTCATCTGCCAACCTTCTTTCCCAATCCACAGAATAAAGGGGAACGGATACTGCATTCCATAGATGTGCACAGACAACTTAGATTCTACTTGGACAGGACTAAACCTCAAAGGAAATTAGAACAACTACTGGTGGCATTTGCTACAGGGGCAGAAGGGAAGGCTATTTCAAAGCAAACTATTTCTAAATGGATAAGCCATTGCATTAATTTCTGCTATAAGCACCATGGAAAACCTATCCCCCAGGGGATCAGACCTCACTCCACCAGGGCTGCATCTACCTCTACAGCCTTTCTCAGAGGCATCCCTACCAGGGACATCCTAGAAGTTGCTACCTAGAGTTCTGTACATACTTTCACCAAGCATTATCATTTGCCAGTTTTCTCCAAGTCCAGAGCTGGCTTTGCCGCTGCAGTCTTGCAGGGCCTTAGAGCTGGCCCTAATGCTATCTAAATTCCTCCTCTCAATCATAACTTTGGGAATCTACCCAAATGTAATGACTGCAACAGTGAAACACGAAGAACATAGTATAGTTGTGTACACTTACCATAAATGTAGATGCTCAAGTGTATTCACTGTTGCAGTCCTGGTTACCCTTCCTCCAGCCCCCTAACTTCTTTTGGCTATACCTCTACTTTCCTTTACTATGCTTAAAAGCCTTTTTGGTGTATTTGCTTTTTTTGTTGGAGGTATATCTTTGTGCCTTTATGTTTAATTGCTTCCTATTAGGGGGGAACCTGACATCTGGGGCAAGAAAAACTGATGTAATGGCATCGGCTGCATGTTTTATACCCTTGATGACCTGACATCATGGAAGTAGGGACAGCAACCATCGCAGGACCCAAGACTTTGTTAATCAGGCCGACTGAGGGCTACCTGCAAGCGGATAACCCAAATGTAATGATTGCAACAGTGAATATACTCGAACATCTATATTTATGGTAAGTGTACACAACTGTACTTTGTCAATCTTCACGTAATCTTGACTGTGGGTTCAGTTCCAAGCCTCCAAACTGACGTGGCCATTTATTTCAGCTAGCGCCTTCCAAAATTCTTGAGCTAGGCACTACCCATGATGCTCCTCTGAAATTACCTTAGATCTCTTTTGCTGATTCGTAGTGTCAGACGCATCCAATCCTATCTGTCGAGCTTGGGCTATATTTGTAAGTTCTTTCCTCTTTATTAGTTGCTTTAATTGCATAGAATCTATTTTTCTATCTATGTCTACTTTTTTCTACCCACTCCTCTGTCTAACATTTAGTGTGTGAGAGTTCTCTTTCACTTTGTTTTCTTCTACCATTTTTTAGTTCTGTCAAGTACCATTGTTGGTACTTTTCTTTCCCTCTTTGATTACTGTTCATTGGTATTTTCTTAATTACCATAGTTGGTAGTTTTTCCATTCTGTCCCTTCTTTAAAAAAAAAAAAAAAAAAAAGTTCCTTCCTCCTCTTTCTGTGTGTGCCGCTTGAATGTTAGGCCACTTATTTACCTGACATGGCTGATAAAGTTTCAAAGGGCACCTCAGGTTTTAAGAGGTGCAAAAAATGCAATCGCAAAATGACCAATTTAGATGGGCATGGTTTTTGTGTATACTGTCTCGGTGCAGTCCACCTCCAGGAGGACTGCGCAATTTGCCGTGGATTCTCCGCCAGGACCTTAACTGAGCGGAAAAACAAATTAATATTAAAAGGTCTTTTGAAAGGGGATTTTGAGAGAGCCATTTCTGCTTCCAGAACTGAAGCCAGTTCGTTCTCCTCTTCCAAATCGAAAAAGAGACGACAATCAGCTCCCAAGCAGCTACCCGGAACCACCAACAAAATTGACTAAACAACCTTTGGTACCAGAAGTATCTCTGCCACCGACAGGTACAGATGATTCACTACATCTAAAACCTCAGTACAGACATCTGAAATGGTGCTGGTACCGAAGCAATCATAATTTCAGATCTTACCAAGGATTCAATAAATCCAAGAAAAAAACTGGTAAAAGGCAGGCAGGCAAAACATCAAAACAAACACTTCTCCTTAGTGCAACCAAATCCTTTATTAAAACAACAAGATAAGCGCTTTCGTCTCAATATTAGACAATCGTAGAGACTTCAT